>NC_090767.1:3063223-3065723 GCF_036898095.1 Palaemon carinicauda
TATATTCAGACAGAGGTATTGAAACACAAGCAACTAGTATTGCCATTTAAGCTTCGAGAGGGTGTGATGAGCATGGCACATGAAGGAATACTTGGAGGTCATTTGGGTGTTGAGAAGACCTTAGGTAGAATAAGGCAGGAGTTTTACTGGCCAGGTATTGGGGCAGCAGTAAAGAGATTCTGTCAGTCGTGTGACATTTGTCAGAAAACTTATCCTAAAGGAAAAGTTGGAAAGGTACCTTTGGGAGAGGTACGCTCATTGACACTCCTTTTAAACGTGTTGCTGTTGACTTGATAGGACCTATTTTGCCAAGAAGTAGTTCTGGGTAACAAATATATCCTGAACATGGTTGATTATGCAACCAGATACCCTGAAGCATTAGCCTTACCATCTATCGAAACTGAGCGTGTAGCTGATGCCTTGTTAAGTTTCTTTTCCAGAGTTGGGATTCCTGAAGAAATGGTGACTGATAGAGGCAGTCAATTTACATCGCAGATGATGGACGAAGTTAGAGGTCTTTTGTCAATCAAGCATCTTCCTACAACCCCTTATCATGCGATGGCGAATGGGCTAGTTGAAAAGTTCAACGGAACGTTGAAATCTATGATTAAAAGATGTGTGCTGAACAACCTACTACTTGGGATAGATACTGCCGGCAGTTCTCTTTGCATACCGAGAATCTCCACAAGCAAGCATGGGGTTCTCCCCTTTTGAATTATTATACGGGCGAACGGTGCGTGGCCCTTTAGCTATTCTGAGAGATTTGTGGGATAAGGAGAGAAATGAGGAAGAGGTAAGAACTACTTACGATTATGTATTCAACCTTCGAGAAAAATTAGAAGAGACTTGTAAGTTGGCCCAAGAGGAATTGAGGAAGTCGCAAGGTAAATATAAATTCTTTTATGATAAAAGGCTAAAAATAGAACATTTAAAATTGGCAGTGAAGTTCTCTTACCATTACCCAAGGCTAATAATAAATTGTTACTTCAGTGGAAGGGTCCTTTTCCTGTTGTTGGTGTGAGGGGGAAGATGGATTATGAAATTCAAATAAATAGGAAAAGGAAACTTTATCATGCTAACTTGCTTAAAGCTTACATTCCTAGGAATAAACCTTCTGTAGAAGTTCGAGAAAGTAGAGGTACAATTGCAGTGGTCGAGGAGGATCCACAGGAGGATTTCTCACCCCTACTAGTGCCTGATACTGGACCTTCACCTACTTGGGAACAAGCCAATCTGAATAAGGAATTGCAGGAAAATCAAAAGCAAAATCTGGAAGCTCTCCTTAGCCGCTACAGAGAGGTAATGTCGGACATTCCCGGGCGCACTCACGTGATCAAACACCAAATCAGGTTGGTAAGAGAAGAAATTGTTAAAGTAAAAACCCTACAAAATTCCCTATGATTTACGCAGAGATGTGAATTCAGAAATAGAATCTATGAAAGTTTTGGATATTATTGAGCCTTCAAGTTCTCCATATTCAGCCCCTATGGTAGTGGTTTCGAAACCAGATAACTCAAAGCGAATTTGTCTAGATTTAGAAGATTGAACGCCTTAACTATTTTTGACAGTGAGCCTATGTGTGACCTGAGCAGATATTTGCCAGCTTAACTGGAAGTATATATTTCTCTAAGATGGATTTATCCCGCGGATATTGGCAAATTCCTTTGGATGAGGAGGATGAGGATAGTAAACATATACTGCATTTCAAACAGATTTAGGACTGTACCAGTTTAAAGTGCTTCCATTTGGGCTTGTGAATGCCCCAGCCACTTTCAATAAGATGATGAGAAGTTTATTTGCAGGTTTAGAGGGTGTGAGTTTTTTTCTAGATGATTTGATAATTCATTCAAAAATTTGGGAAGAGCATTTGTATCTTTTGGAAGAAGTTTTGAGTAGACTAAAAAAATCTGGACTAACTGCTAAACCTACTAAATGTTTCTTTGGCATGTATTCAATTGAATATTTGGGACACTTTGTAGGCGGTAATAAAATGTGGCCTATTAAAGACAAAGTGGAGAAAATTGTTGGTGCAAAACATCCGAGGACCAAGAAGGAATTGCGTTCATTTTTGGATTATGCGGTTATTATCGCAAATTCATTCCAAATTACTCTACCATCGCGTCCTGTCTTACAGATCTTACCAAGAAAAATCAACCTAATAACCTTTTGTGGAATGAAATGCATGACCGGGCGTTTGTTTCTCTTAAGAACAAAATTGCTGCCAAGCCTATTCTTTTACTTCCAGATTTGCAGGCTGAATTCGTATTACGTACAGATGCTTCGAACGCTGGATTGGGTGCCATACTTCTGCAAGAAGTGGATGGAGTGAAGCGTCCGATTGCCTATGAAAGTAGAAAATTGCTACCGAGGGAAACTAAGTATGCTGCCGTGGAGAAGGAGTGCCTAGCCATAGTCTGGGGGATACAGAAGTTCGCAGTCTATTTGTATGGAAGATCCTTCGTTCTGGAGACTGATCACAAGCCCTTGGCTTATCTTCAAA
>NC_090767.1:3070723-3075723 GCF_036898095.1 Palaemon carinicauda
TTTTGAAAATATGAGAGCAATATGTTACAATTATTACTCAAAAGCTAGAATTACGTTACAGCCCCACCCTACCAAGAAATTTTTACGCAAAAAAAAAAATTTACATAAAAATAGTGAAGCAATCAAACAACTTGACAGAGGGCACAAAGCAAAGCTCTCAGTAACTAGGTTCAATAGAGTTTAGAGACAATAAAAAAAATTGTAAGTCCTGCAAAGGAAGAAGATTAAACAAATGTCATCAGTCATTTCCCGGACCCCATCTTCTCCCTTTCCTAACCAACTATCTAAACCTAAACATACTTATCAAAAATTATCAAAAAGAAATTTTCCCAGCACCAAATTGACAAAAATACCCTAAAATAAAGGTACCCAAATGCTAAACCTAACTTAACCTTAACATAAACATCAGCCAAGGGATGGTTTGTTATTTGTTACCAGGAGACCATCCCCCTGGCGCATGCTGAAAACCCACAGGGGTGCAGCCCAATCTAGAGCTGTACCCATGTTTACACAAGATTCTGTCCAAAGTCTTTCCTTGGTACAAAACCTTTCCTCGGCGCTTTCACCTTTATGGCTTCTTCATATTTAAACACAGAAGATTTACAAGATCATAAACCCCAATCCTGAGAAGAAAAAAAAAACAATGCATTAAAACAGAAATAATATTTAATAAACATACAAATAACTCCCGTTTTTGTATTAACAAAAGGCCTTTTCTCCTTACTGTAAATTACAAACAAACAATAAAAGACCTGTAACAGAGAGCCTGTTATCTTGACAGGGCATCAGGGATGATATTCTCTCTTCCAGCGATATGCTGAATTAGTAGATCCCACTCCTGGAGACGAAGGCTCCACCTAAGGAGACGGTTATTCTTATTTTTAAAGAAATTCAAGAAGACCAACGGATTATGATCCGTTCGTACCACAATAGGTCCTGTGCTACCACTTAGGTAAACCTCAAAGTGCTCCAAAGATAAAATGAGTCCTAAAGTCTCCTTTTCAACCGTTGAATATTTTTGCTGAGCTGGAGACAGTTTCTTTGAAAAATACGCCACCGGATACTCTTCACCATCACAACCTTGTGATAATACCGCTCCAACACCCACGTCGCTAGCATCCACAGCCAAGCAAAAGGGTTCCTTAAAATTCGGAGTTTTAAGTATTGGAGTATTAATCATGGTTGACTTCAACTTATCAAAAGCATCCTGACATTCTGCAGTCCAGCAGAAACGCTGACCTTTCTTAAGCAAGTTGGTCAGTGGATTAGCCACATCTGCAAAGTTCAATACAAACCGCCTATAATAGCCCACCATCCCCAAAAATCGGCGAATACCTCTTCGATTCTCTGGTACCTGAAAATCGAGGATTGACTGAATATTTACCGATTTTGGGAGAATTTTGCCATGTCCCACCTCATGACCTAAATAGATTATTTTGGCTTTTGCAAAGTTACACTTTTTTAAATTAATCACCAGACCAGCTGCACGCAGCCTCTCGAACAAACATTCCATGTTTTTCAAATGAGACTCCCAGCTATTACTGTAAACTACAAGGTCATCTATGTAGACAACTACCCCCTCTAACTTATCAATCACTTGATTCATCAACCTCTGAAAAGTGGCAGAGGCATTTTTCATACCAAAAGGCATGACATTGCATGAATACAAACCTTCCGACGTAACAAAAGCTGATATTTCTTTAGCCCTTTCTGTTAATGGAACTTGCCAATAACCCTTTAAAAGATCAAACTTACTAATGTACTTGGCAGCGCCGACATCATTTATGCAATCTTCCACCCTGGGCAGAGGAAAACAATCAGACTCAGTAACTGCATTTACCTTACGATAGTCGAAGCACATTCTTTGTCCTCCCCCTTCCTTTTTGACTAGCACTACTGGAGAACTCCACGGGCTGAAACTCCTTTGAATTAGATCATGACGTAGCATGTATTCTACCTCTTGCTTAATGATGTCCCTTTTGGATGGATTCACTCTATATGGATGTTGTTTAATGGGACGAGCATCTCCCACCTCTACATCATGCATAAGTAGACTGGTTAGTCCTGGAACGTCCTGAAATAAAACTGCGAACTTTGTTATCAAGTTCATTACCTCCTTGGATTGGGTGGCACTTAAATGATCCAACATCCCGGGTAGATTTCCCAAAGCTACGGAATTTCCCAGCAAACTCATACTGGAAGTTTCCCCAAATTCTTCTTTCTCCTCCACCTTGGCTAAAGACAGAACTGGTCGGATGGTTTCCCTGCCCTGGTAGGCTTTTAGCATATTAACATGGCATACTTGAGTCTTCTTCCTCCTGTCAGGGGTTTCAACAACATAGTTTAGGTCATTCACCTTCTTTAAGATCTTCCAGGGCCCCGAGAATTTGGCTTTAAATGGATTGCCTGGAATTGGAAGCAACACCAACACCTCTTCGCCAACCTGAAAATTTCGTAATTTGGTTTTCATATCATAACGCTCTTTCATTTTTCTTTGACTCACCTCCAAAGTTTTTAAAGCAAAATCCCAAGAATTGATCAACTTTTCCCTTGAATCCCTTAAAAAGTCCAGCAAATTTACCCGAGGTTTTACTCCCTCCCAGTGATCCTTCACTACTTCTAAAGGTCCCCTTACTTTATGACCAAAAGTTAGTTCAAATGGCGAAAACCCCATTACATCACTAGGAATAGATCTGAAAGCAAATAATAAATAAGGAATTACTTGGTCCCAATTCTTGGGTTCCTGCTGCACATACTTACTAAGCATTGATTTCAATGTTTGGTGAAATCTTTCCAGTTGTCCTTGGCTCTGTGGGTGATAAGGCGAAGAAGTTACATGCTTTATGCCTAATTCTTCCAAACCCTGCTTAAATACTTTACTTTTGAAATTACTCCCACAATCAGACTGAATTACCCTGGGTAAACCAAATTTCGAAAAGAACCCCAGCAAAGATTTAAGAACCCTCCCAGCATGTATACTCCTTAAAGGAATTGCCTCAGGATACCGTGTGGTCCTATCCATCAGTGTCAAAATATATTGATTTCCACTGCTGGTCCTTGGCAAAGGGCCAACTATATCAATTATTACCTCTTCAAAGGGTTCTCCAATGGCTGGAATTGGCTGCAGTGGTGCTTTCGGGATTTTCTGATTCGGCTTCCCCGTTGTCTGGCAGACTTTGCAGGTCTTTACAAACTTCTTTACGTCTCTTCTAAGAGAAGGCCAGAAAAACAAATCTGAAAGTTTTTTAAAAGTTTTATTTATACCTAGATGACCAGACAGAAGGTTGTCATGACCTAGCTCTAATAACTTACGTCTGTAGTTTACTGGTACCACAATCTGTTCTCTCACCTCCCATGCATCTGCAGGTGCTCGTTTTGCTCGACTTATCCTTTTCAACACTCCGTCCTTCCATTCTAAATGAGGACGACTATTATCCTGACTGACTTGCTTACTCCTCTCCTTCTCAAACTCCGCCTTCTGAGTCGCCGCAAATGTATCAATTGCCCATTTACCATTCTCGTCCTTCACGGAAGACAACATGGGATTTCCAGTTACACTTACCTCAGAACCATTTTTCTCAAATAATTTATCGAGCCCCATACAGTCCATCTCCCTGGACTTGCCTTGGGCTCCCGAACGCGTGACCACGAAAACAGGCTTTTCAGTCTTTACCGACTTACCTTGCACCAGAGGACAATTACCTGGAGTCCGCATCTCACAGTCGTTGGCCACTATCACGTCCACTCCCTTTATGGGTAATTCATCCACAATTGCCAGACTCATGGGTCCTTTTACCCATTTAGAGTTTAACACTAACTCTACCAAGGGGCATGCCGTTACTGTTCTCGGGAATCCCCCTAGTAACACAAATTTCTCCTGTCCCTGGCTCAGTCCTTCCGGCAATACCGAACGCAAAATTATGGATTGCGCCGCTCCCGTGTCCCTTAAAAGCTTTACCCGTCTCTCTGACCTATTCTGGCCTTTGATGCTCACTACACCTTCAGAGACATACTTTTTGAAACAATCATCTGTTGCAGTCGAATCCCGACCCAACAGACCCACTGGCTTTGCTTTATCCAACCACAACCGGCACTTCTCTTTTATGTGACCTGGTTGCCCACAATGCCAGCACACCAGTTTTCCACCTTTCTTTGGTGACCCTGGCTTCTCACCTCTATCCGGTGATTCCTTTGTCCTCTTTCCAGGTGACTGACTTGCACCTTTTCCACTTGGATTCCTTTTTGTGCCCCACTTTGCCTTATCACTAAACCGATAGTTCCCCTTGTGGGAAAGGAAAAACTCATCAGCTGCTACAGCCAAAGTATCCAAAAGATCCAACTTAAGATCCTCTAAGTGAGTTTTCAAATCAAAATTAATATTATTTTTAAATTCTTCAATGAGTATCAATTCCTTTAAAGCATCAAAATCTTCCACACCTTTGGCTTTCAACCATTCCTGAAAAGCCACTCTTTTCCTCCGTGCAAATTCCACGAAAGTCTCCTCCCATCCCCTCTTCATATTTCGAAATTTCTGACGGTAGGCTTCAGGTACCAGCTCGTACGCTTTTAAAATCAAATTTTTCACTTGGGAATAGTCAGCACTCATTTCTTCGTTCAGGGCAGCATATATTTTCTGTGCTTTACCCATTAACCTACATTGTACCAGCGTAGTCCACATATTTTCTGGCCATTCTAGTCTATTTGCTAGTTTTTCGAACACAGTGAAAAACTCTAAGGCTTCTGTTTCCTTAAAGACAGGCATTAATTTAATAGCATTCCCTATGTTAAATTTGTTTTCGGCAGGAACTTGCCTTAGGTGGAGTACTTGTAATTCATGCTTTTCCTGTTCTCTTTCCCTTTGTAATCTTAATTGTTCCTGTTCTCTTTCCCTTTGTAATCTTAATTGTTCCTGTTCTCTTTCCCGTTCTATTCTTAGTTTTTCCTGTTCTCTTTCCCGTTCTATTCTTAGTTGTTCCTGATTAAATTTTGCTTGTAACATT
>NC_090767.1:3095723-3098223 GCF_036898095.1 Palaemon carinicauda
AAGAAGGCTTCCCTTGTTTGAAGAAAATTCTTGAAAAATTTAAAAGCATTAATCCTCTTAACCTGATAACAGGAACCTCTTCTAACCCTAACATATCAGCAGAGAAGATTTACACAGAAATGAAGCTAGAAGGGGAGAGTGGCCCCTGTAGTGTTCCTATAGAGGAGATACTGAATCACGTACCTCATTATGATCACAGTCAACTCTTACTGATCAAGGGAATGGCAGGTATGGGGAAAACCACTCTGGTCAAGAAGATCATTTCTGACTGGCTCAGTAAGAAGGATGACATCAAAGGCCTTAGTGACTTTGCCATACTTTTGTATGTAGAATGCAGGGATTCCATTGAATCTTTTAAAGACTTGTTAGTGGCGTTTTTTGGAGACGTTCACCAGAAATTCCAAGATAATGAGATTATTGATGTGTGTTTGGCTCACAAGTGTCTACTCATCATTGATGGGTATGATGAGTTAAATGATAAATCATCAAAATTATTCCTAGATGTTTTGACACTGAAGAAATCCCGCAAAATTAGTGTTATTGTGACAACCAGACCTGAATTTGAGGAGAGATTCAACAAGCAGGTGAAAACTGATTACACAACTGTGTCTACAATTAGTCTTGAGGGAATTCCAAAGGAGAAGAGAGAAGAGTTTGTAAGCAAGTATTATGCAGTATTGAGGTCAGATAATTCTCCCTTGCAATCATTAGATGAACTGTTACAGTATCTGAGGAAAACAATGCACACTATGCATGAGGTGTGGGGACTACCCTTAAATCTCGCTCTTTTAACAATTTTGTGGATGATTAAACCAGAGGTTATAAGCAACATCACCACTGAAGCTGAGCTCTACTGGCAATTTTACCTTTTGTCTCTCTCAAAGTTAATGGAGCGTTTAGCGAAAAATCCGCTCACAGCTCACTTACCACTAAGTGTATTAAATGATAGAGTTCAGCAGTTTATTGAAAAACTATGCTGTGAATCATTCAAAGCATTACAAAATGATGAAATCAATATTCCAAAATCCACCATCAATCATTTGTCCAAATCTTTTTCTCGTTTGGGATTGCCAGCCGAAGAGCTAACTGGCGCCTTCCTGAAGAAAGTGACCACTTCCCAGGGCTCCTTTCATTACAGTTTCCCTCATAAAGGGATGATGGAATTCATGGCAGCTCTGTCTTTCCCTATGAAATTGACAAACCAATGCTGGGGCCAATCTGCAAACACAGCCACACCTACAAAGATCTTTGAAATGCTTCTTGGAGGGAGTCTCCCTGAAAACCTTCACAAATATCAAAATATGCTGATACAGATGATCAGCCTATTCCATGTGGGTGACGGGGACGAGATGAAGGTGTCAGAAGATGCCAAGATTGAGGCACTGGAACTCCTAGTAAGGTCGGGAGTGAACAACGAAGACTCTCTGCTAAGAGTCTTGAAGAATATCAAATGTGATCATTCTTCTTCAAGATGGATAGCACAGAGGTTCAAGTTGTTTGATAAGGACACCACAATTAGAGATCATACAATTGATGCATACATTGCCCTCCTTAGAGCCACAGATGCCCCTCTCCCAAACAGAGAGAGAATTAAAATCAAAATAAACCTTAAACACACTGATGGGTTAGTTGAACTACAAAGGCAACTTTGCCGGCATCTCATCTACCCATCATGGATATATCTAGAAAACCATTACAAAGGAGATTCAGAGCCGACCGAAGAAGAGAGAGAGTCAATCAAGAATCTACTCACCATTGAGTAAGTTATTATTATTTGACAGTTATTTTGAACATTATAAAGATACTGATAATCAAATATCTCTATAACAATACACTGGTACATGATCATACATACAAACATATGAACATGCACACATATATAGGCCTACTAATAAAGAGTGAGAGAGAGAGAGAGAGAGAGAGAGAGAGAGAGAGAGAGAGAGAGAGAGAGAGAGAGAGAGAACTCATAACCTTTAGTATAACAATCAACTTGAGTCTTGTAAACAATATACTTTATATTGTCAGTATCATCATTATCATCATTGTCACAATTAGACTCATAATAAGTCGGCTAAACATCAAAAAGTCCAGATTTTAATTTTTCATTTTTCGGTAATAATAATTTCCATATTTTACGAAATTACTCTTTTTCACTTTTCATTTTCGTCATCATCATCATTACCATCATCATTATCATTATCATTATCATTATCATAATCATCATAATCATCATCATCATCAACTTGATAATAAAATTCCCAATCAAATCCAATAACTATTTCTTTTTTTTTTCTTTTCTTCTCTTTGGAACAGTTGTAAGGGATACGCAGGCATCTGGGACCCAACGTTCCAAATCCCTCTAAATATTGAAGGACTCGCTGTCAGGTTGAAGGACCATCCCAGCCTCGATGCCTTCTGTCAATCTTTGGAAAAGACAAAAGAGATTATTTATTTAGGTAAGTATTGATAACATTATTTTCTCTGTTCCTTTCCTCCGAGG
>NC_090767.1:3103223-3235723 GCF_036898095.1 Palaemon carinicauda
GAAATATAAATTTTCACTCTATAAAAGGTAATGATATCTTCTATACCAGCGTGAAACTAGCAAAGGTAGATTAAATGAGGTGTGTCTCTCTTATTCTCATGGCAATACAGAGGCTGAGAGAGACCAACCCATGGAGAGAAAGACCGAATTAATTATCAGTAGCTGTAGCTTCATTTTTTTTCTCTCTGCTTTCTTCAATTAGTTAGTTTTCACAAATAAAAGGTAAACATTGCTTCTGGTGTTTCAGGCAATCTACTATTATTTTTAGATAATAATTGTAAAAGGTTCCTACTTATAATGGTTTTGAGGCATTACATTTATTTCACTAATCTATCATTAACCGTTATGTAAGAGACACACAATTCTGTTTTCCATAGTCATTATTTTTGTATGTTTATTGTAGATTTGCAGGAAATGACTAAGTGACGAGCTTCTCTTTGGGAATTCCTCCCTCATCTCTAATGGTGCTTTCACCAGCCATTTGGTGAGCTAGATTGTCAGAGGCCCGGATCGACAAGGAAAGCTCCGAAGGAGGTCTGTTGGAACCCGACATACCCTGTGTGTAGCAGCTCTCCTCACCTCGGTCTTATTAATTTAGTATAGCACTTAAAATTTGTAATGTGTTCGTATGTCGATGCTATTTCCTTTTTAGAGATCGAATGAATTGGTAGAAATGAACATTGACTGACTGACTGACTGACTGCTTGACTGTCTGACATACTGACCGACTGACTGGTGCACAGGGATATTGTTCATCGTCATCTGTTGGACTCAAGAGAAACTAATATGTTAGACCAGCGTCAGTCAGACCCATTGAGTCAACTTCTGATGAGAGGAGAAGGAACACAGAACTAGCGGGGACAAAAAGATGAGGTAAGATTTTAAGGAAAAGACTTTGGAGTTTCTACTATAAATGCATTGAGGGGAAGAAAAATATCCGTAGTTATTGTTCTTATTGAATTGAATGGAATAGGTCAGGTTACTTTCCTTTGGGTCATTTTTGCAAAAGTTTTCTGCATCATCATTATTTTTATCATTACTATTATTCATGATAAATAATATTTCTTCGAGAATCTATTATATTAAAGCATTGTTAGAATATTTTCATACTACTGTACTTGTTTGTATTTAATTTGATATTAATTTTTCCTCTTATGTTTTTTCTTGGAAATAGAACGTAATGTCTTTATTATATCATCACAATCAAAGGAGAAAGAAATTAGATGTCTCACTTCTGCAGCACAGACAGACAGACAGACATGCAGAGAGGAACATATAAGTAATTATGAACAAGGATTCCAGTTCCTCTTACAAATAACTGCAACTTGATGTGTTGTATATGTTTTGACCTGAATTACGTTGTTGTTTCTAAATCATAATTAAAAGTTAAGATAAAGTCAGGGTTCTCAAACATTTAACTTTTGTTTTTAGAAAATAACTTCATTATATGGAATCTGCTTAAATAATTGGTCTTCAAGTCATCAAGCAAGATATTTTTTTTCCACAAATATTTTGTTCATGATTATTATGTGATAAATATTGGATGAGCTTCAATATCTTCAAATAGGGAGGAGTAGAAGCTTTGTCTTAAGGAATTTTTAAGACATTTTGCTATGGGCTTCAAAACCGCTAGTGCCTGTGCATGACTGGAAGGGCCAGGCAATGTACTTAAACAACAGACATTATCAGCATTCTAGATATATAGTCTGACCTCAGGGAAAAGCATGTCATCTCTCAAATTGTTAATTTCTTCACTTCTCGTCTCGGATCGACGTCGGTGAGTACCAGACACAGCCATTCCTTAACTTTGTCCTTCTCTAGAGTCATCTTCCACTTCTTTTCAGAGAGCCTCCTCTCTTCAACTTCTATATTTTCCTTAAGATTTATTGCTGGACAATTTGGTTGATGCACAACTAATATTTCTCCTTTTCACTTCTTGCGACAAATTCACGAATGGTAAGACTTGGAATGAAGGAGCTATTTGATTCTGGATTGTAAAAATTACCTCCTTATAATGGTTTCAAGGCATTGCATTCATATCACTAATTTATCATTGACCATTTGGCAAGGGCTATTTGATAATTCTGCTTTATTGTATGTTTGCAGGGAAATTCCTCCCTCTCCTTTATTGGTGCTTGCACCAGCACTTAGGGGAGATGTCATTTAAACTTATTGAGTCCTTCCTTGCAAAGACCTGAGAAACACCTTCCCTAGAAGGGAAGCTCCAAACCAGGGCAGGTGGAACGAGGTCCCGGGCATACTCTTTCTATAGCAGCTCAACTCACCTCAGGTTTTTGGAGGTTGGGCACACTGAATCCACCTGAGAGAGAGGAGAGAGTTTCTCTTAATGAATTTGCAGACAATGTCTGCATTCAGGAACCAGAATACGACATCAGAGAGCAGCACCGAGGCAGTTCTTCAAAGCTTATCTCGGATCGATGTCGGTGATTACAAGACTTAGTCATACCTTACCTTAGACCTTCTCTAAAGTCATCTTCCTCTTCTTCTTCTTCTTCTTTGTATAGACTATCTTTTCTATAACTCTTTTATTTTGCTCATCTTTTATCAGGCAATTTGGCCAATGCAAAATCATATTTATCACAACTATATCATTTTTTGGTGAACTTACATATAAAGTGTAAAGTGTTTTTGTAAACTTCTATCTTGCAGTTAATATTTTAAGATAATGAATATATCTGCTCCGCCACTACAAATTCCTATTTATTTAATTGATCCATTCTGTTTTGCGATAAAAGATCAGAGTGAAGATATATCACAACAAGATTTTTATTGCAGACATTTTATCTTTTGTATAGTACTTAAACTTTGTAATGTACTCGTTTGTTGATACTATACACCTTTTACAGATCAGATGAACTGGTAGAACTGAACATTGACTGACTAACTGACTGAATGACTGACTGACTGAATGACTGACTGACTGGTGCACAGGGATATTGACCACTGTCATCTGTTGGACTCAAGAGAAGCTGAAATTTTAGAACAGCTTCAATCAGACCCATTCAGTCAACTTCTGCTGAGAGGAGAAGGAACACAGAACTGAGACAGACTTTGGAGAAGAGACAAAAAGATGAGGTGAGATTTTAAGGAAAAAAACTTTGGAGTTACTACTCTCAATGAATTGTAGAAAAAACCCTGTTCCTAACGAATTAATTGCAGAGTAAAATTACTTTCCTTTCGGTAACTTTTGAAAAAGTTTTCTATACTATCATTTTTTATTGAATCTATCATTGTTAAGAGTACGATTTTTTATGATAAATAAATATTTCTTTGATAGTTTACTACATTAGGCCTATATTAGAACCTTTTTTATATTCCAGTACTTTCTTATATTTAGCTTAGGGTTTTCAAACTTTCAGCTCCTGTCTTTAGAAAATAACTGTAAAGATACCTCTTTCAAATAGTTTCATTATATGGGTATCTCTTACATAATTTGTCTTCAGGCATTAGGCAAGATGAATTAAACATTTTTTTTTCACAAAAGATTAATTCTATGGTTATTGCAAATTTTCAAGAAAATTATTTGTTTAACTTCTTTTTGGAAATTTTACCATTTCTGCAAATGGCACTTGCATTAGCCTTCTGGTGAGAGGTCATTCTTATACGACATATTTTCTTGTTTTATGTTTAGGAGTCCGAATAGAGAGTTCTGAGGCCTTTTTAAGACATTTTTCCTATCGGCTGCAAAACTGCAAGAGCCTGTGTATGACTGGAAGGACCAGGCAATGTACCTAAACAATAGACATTGATTACATTCTGGAAATAGAGGCTGACCTTAGGGAAAAGCAGGTCATTTCTCAAAGTGTTAATTCCTTCACTTCTCGTCTCGGATCAATGTCGGTGAGTACCAGACACAGCCATTCCTTAACCTTGTCCTTCTCTAGAGTCATCTTCCACTTCTTTTCAGAGAGCCTCCTCTCTTCAACTTCTATATTTTTCTTAAGATTTGCTGATGGAAGATTTGGTCAAGACACAATTAATATTTCTCCTTTTCACTTCTTACGAGAAATTCACAAATGATAAAACTTGGAATGAAGAGGCCATTTGATTCCGGATTGTCTTTTTCAATGTAAATTTATTAAGATTATTGAAATAAATATGAAATATTTCCTTTTGAACATTATTCTATCATTAATGTAATGTGAAAACTGAAAGATATGATCCGTTTTGATGATCCGTTCTTTCAATTGCTATTTTATATGCTTCATGAGAAGTTTTTTTATATCAGCTTCATTTAATTGCAGATTCACATAATCAAAGAAGAGTAGTCTAGACTCCTTAAGAAGCAAGACGAGGACATCTTCATCCCAGCAAATCATCTGGAATCCACTTAGGTGATTAAAGCCTCTTGATTGATCAGAACTGAAAAGAACTCACCCAATCACAATCTTCAGGTAGAGCTTAGCTTTTGATCAGCACACAAGTGAAACAACCTTACTTATGGGTTAAGGGAGATGTAAAAGATTTAAGGGATTACTCAGCAAGCAAATTGATAATCATATAATTACAAGGAAGTGTATTGAAAACAAAATACTCTTTATTTCATTAATAGCGCATTCACACTCTCCATAATAAAATGAGCTAATGTGTAAAGCTATAAAAGCGACCTTCCTATATGCAAATTTGCTACTGTACAGAAATGATTACTCTCAACACTAACTTTAAGCAATATCTTTAGCAAGAAACTATTTTACTGTGGCTGACATGAAAATTATGAATTTATCTTTTATGCAACATTCATATATTTCAGTTTCTCTACCCAAAGTGGAAGATGAAATTAATGAAGCCCTGAAGCATATCCCTCATGATGATGGTAGCCCAAAGTATATTGTGAGCAGTGAACTTGAATACTTGAATCTTTTCAGAATTTTATCAATTATATCCAGGAATAAAGAACATGCATTTTGGTACAGAATCCACACACCAGTGTCATTTTCAACCCCCACCCCCCTCTAGTCTGCTTTTCTGTCCACATGTACATGCACTATCTCAACAAGAGGTCTTCAGGTCTACTCTTATCATGTATCCTTCTCAGGAAATTCATTTACACTACTCATATTTTTTTTGTTCATCTCTACATCCAGTCCATTCTGTAGCGCTGTGCACTCCTGTTGTCATAGTCAACCTATTTATTAAACATTTCTTAGAACCCCTATAAATACATTCCTTAATTCCATGTGCTTTGTAATAACTTTTGATTCCTTCTCAGAAAAAATATACCTTCTTAACATAAAATCCTATGTTTTTTTTCCACAGTAATCTAATCCTAAGTGAGAGAAGTCCACAATAGTCTAATGCCAGATTCTGATAACCAGCGGCAGCTGAGATAAGGTTTACAGTGCCCACGTAAGGGCCTGTAGTATGAGGATCTCCACCTTCAGACTCCTGTCCTCAGACTTCCAACTCTGTCTATGCCCCACGACCCTTATTTCCCACCTGCTCAATGGGGTATTTGGGAGAGCAAGGAAGCTAGTGCTAATTCTACCTTAATCTAGAGTACTATTAATCTAATTCTTCCTTTGCATTTGGTGAAATTCAAAATCTTAAAAATCGTTATAGAATTAAAAATATACCATATTTCTTCACTATTACCAGAAGACAAGAAATTGTTAATTCATAATTTATCTTTCTTTTCTGAATATATTAGTGCTGTATAATCTTTTTATTATAATATTTTATCAATGGCTTACCAGAAAGGATTTTTGTTGTTGATACATACAGTATTCATAGCCCTTATAGAATGTATTTTTTCCTCACATACTACAGTTATTCCCTTCCACAAAATCGCACTTTTTCTAAATATATATCAGTTCCCATATACTGTATGCTCATTCACGACACAATTTGAATATTCTATTTATTATACCGTATACCCGTACACACCATGATTTGAATGTACTATATCTATACTCTATACCAATTTACAACATAATCTGAATATACTACTTTCATACTTTATACCCATCTATGACAAAATTTGATTTTACTATTTTTATACTGAACATCCTTTAAAAAATAAGTTTAATATACTATTTTTATACTGTATACCCATTACGACATAATTTAATTGTACTATTTTTATACTGTATATCTATTGACAACATAATATGAATATACTATCTTTATACTCCATACCCATCCACGACATAATTGGAACGTACTGTTTTTGTTATTAAACTATATATTTTGTAGCCTTCTGGAATATTTTTTATTAACATATAATCTAATGTACTATATATACCATTCCTTGAATTCTGATTTTCACTTAATGCTTGCTCATGGAATGTGAATAGATTTAATATATATTATGTGTTATTTGGGGAATATCATTTTGTTGATATATATTCCTATATGATATTGATAAATAACCTGGATTATAATTTTTATTTGTGTTAATATGGACAATTTATGCACTGCACCTGATTATATAAGTCACTCTTCATTCTTACTGATATTTAGACATTATACTGACAATATGCTGTTCTTGATACAATAAATTTACCTTTAATAATAACTGTTTTTTATATAAACCTTTTATTACCAACATAAGGACATTAGTTTAAGTGGTATGTAAGGAGGGGGGGAAGATTCTTCACGTGCAGGTGTCTTCCTCGTTTCCTTGCTGCCTCTAATCAACAGATCTGAGTTGATATCACAGAGAAATGTGACGTTACTGCAACGGACGATGTCGTAATGTGATGGTGAAATGATGATGACCTTTTAGATGTGTTGGCTGAGAGAGGAGAAGTTCCGCTTCTTTGTTAGTCTCGGTGGGGGATGGTACTCTCTCTCTCTCTCTCTCTCTCTCTCTCTCTCTCTCTCTCTCTCTCTCTCTCTCTCTCTCTAAAAGTAATTCCATATTGATTTTAATAAATTACAGGGACACTAGAAATATAAAACAACCTAAGTAAGAAGATCTGATATTCTTCTCACAGAAATACATTCCTGGTCTGGACTAATAAATTTCCAGATTAAATCTCTAAAATTATGAATCATTTATTTTCTCTAATGTCTCTCAACTTTGACCTTTAACCTTTGATCTTACTGTTTGTGCTTCTGATCTATTTTTTATTTTTTGGTGTATATCTATGCAGGTAAATAATGACAATTTGTTTTGTTCTATTAAGAAGTTTCTCTTCTGACAAACAATGTCCCCTGAATGCAGAGTAATCCAGTATGAATCTCCATGACCTATTGTCTATCTATATATCAAAAGAATTTGAGGCTTCTTCAGGAAGGGAGCCCTTTTGAACATTAAACTACTTCGCAAAGTGTCCGGTAATCTACAATAATAACAACAACAACAACAATGATCTCAAAGTTCTAAGAAGCAAATCCCTTTCATATTATTCTGAGCAAAAGGTGGAGCATTTTATTTCTCACGTTGCTTCGGGATTTAATTAGAATTAAGTGTTGCTTACTGAAATCGGTTGGAGGTGACCTCCAAATGATTTCCAGTAAACAATCAGTAGAATATTAAGAAAATACTATTAGACAACGTTGTTTTGCGGAGGACTATTTTTCCCCGATAAGTCCTGTGGTAGAGCAAGGCTCAGTGACACAAGTTTCTGTAGCAAGCATTAGCAAAACAACAGATATTCAATTTTTTCTCCCCAATGTCTTAATTTCTTATATTTAGATTCCAATATTCTGGTAATATAGTTAATAAGTATTCTCAGATGTCATACATGGTTAGTGTAACCCATCGTAAGAGATGATATGGATGAATGTCAGAGGGTAAATAGAACTAGAAGCAGTCACAGCTTAGGTTTGTTGGGTGTATTTGCAATGTATTACTTAAATGAAAAGAATATTTACAGAAATTTTCAAAATGCCATTTTCAATCATTTGATAACCAGTTAATGTGGTGGGGATATGAATAGTAAATAAGATATTTCGTTATGAAAAGTATGAAAAATTGTAAGTAATTTCTAAATTTACTTGTATGTTAATTTTAGTTCTTCAATCAAAATAGCGATAAACACAAATCTGATTGATTCCCAATTGGATTTCCTATGGATGTAATTTACAGATAAATGTTATACAGCTGTAAAAATTAATCTTTTCTATATTTATTTTTAACATTTATGCAATTCTTCATATACATACTAAATTCAAAAAAATGAACAAAACCCTGTGTGAGGACAGTGAAATATTAAATATTTTGCGGTTTTAAGGACTTTTCTTTTTTTTATTTCATTATGCCGTGGCTTTCATAACACTGATTGAAGAATTTCAATGCATAATCAATGCACAATTTAATAAAAATCCTGCTACATTTTGCTGTATAAAAGCACTTTGCAACAACATCAGAGCATCAGTTTGCATCCGCTTTCGTACTGCATAACAGGAGTCAGGCCAATCGTAATTGATGGGATTTGGTCATGAGAGATAAAGGTGAAATATTGCTGGATCTAAGTCTTTCCAGGCATATTTCCATAGCAACCTCGATAAAGTATTGCCTGATTTGTACAGCGTGATCATTGTAAAGTGCTTTACCTATTATTGAGTTTTAAAATAGTTACCTTTCAACCCACTGGCTTTCTCTTCTACTATGTAAAGCAGTGTGTCTGGGGATGCTGCACCAACACTTTCCTTCCGTAATCAGATTGTCACAATACACAGGGCTGCCAGTTCATAGACTCCTGATTTTGACTAATAGTTTCTTTAGCATACTGGATGAAATACAAGAAGTCAATGTACTACATCATTTATGTTTGTTAAATAGATGTTTTAAACTCTTTGACTATGGTGTCCAGTTCAAGATTAATCCTCGTTCACAAATAAGGGGAACTTATTTGATCTGTTTATTTTGTATCAGGCAGTAAATATAATTAAACACTTCTACCAATTTTACCAATTTATGTATCAAATAAGGAAATACTGTTTCGATTTACTTCAACTTTCTCTAATTATTACATTACTGATAGTAAGTTCAAAGTTACTGGGAGTAAGATAGGGGGTAAAATGGTTCAAAGAAGAGCTATATATCAACTTGACTGGTAATTTATTCATGATGACTCGCCCCTGCCAGCCATCCATGGACACCAGACAGCCAATACATCTCGTGTGCTTACTGATATCATTTGTGCAATTCCAACAGATATCAAAGCACAGGTAACTTACGTAATTCATATAAAAGAATGCATAATATTAACTACAGGTGTCTGCATTTGTGGTTTTAATTGATTACTAAGAGGGTGGTCAGAATTGCCTTGAGAAACAAGGTCTATACCTACTAAAATACTTACTTATCAGGGCAAGGAAGTGAAACACCAACCTATGACTGGAATTCCCCTCGTAAAAATTCCATTTCATAGTAGAGAGAGTGCAAAATGTGCCCACTAAAAACTACACAGCAAAATCCACATATGGTATACTCATAAATCCTCAGCTCAGAAAATTAGTGTCACATTTTGTACATAAAATTTTTTAGGACCTCTACTATAGGGGATTACTAAGTGGGGAGTAAGAAAAAATTGACTATTGTTTTTTAAGGTCATAAAAACTAGAAATATGGATAAAGAAACTTATATATGAGAAAAATAATATTACAATATATGCATTTAAGTATATACCTAAACTTGTAGGCTACTGAAGGTTCATAAGTGCAAATTGAAGACAATCAGATGTGGTTAAATTTTAATCAAGTCAGACTGTCTCTTGGCGACACCCTTGGTGGTTACCAAACTCTCTTATAGGGAAAATAAAGGTATCCTTGGAGAGAACTGACTATGTACAATGGAATGAATGATTAACCTTCTGTCATCTGTGATGGTCAAGACCTGGAAACATAGCACATTAATTCGTCCACCTTCGTTCCTTCAAGTTTCAGCTCAATCAGAACGGAGTTCGATTACAGTGAAACTAAACAAAGCAAAACATATGGTCATAGGATTCATCATCATCACCATCTCCTCCGGCGCCTATTAAGGCAGATGGCCTCGATTAGATATTGCCAGTTGTCTATGTCTTGAGCTTTTAATTCAATACTTCTCCATTCATCATCTCGTACTTCGCGCTTTATAGTCCTAAGCCATGTAGGCTTGGGTCTTTCCATTATTCTAGTGTCTTGTGGAGCCAAGTTAGATGTTTGGTGAAATAATCTCTCTTGGGAAGTGCAAAGAGCATGCCTAATCCTTCTCTATCTACCCCTCATCATGATCTCATCCACATATGGTACTCGAGTAATCTCGCTTATAGTTTCCTTTCTAATCCTGTCCTGCCATTTAACTCACAATTTCCATCTGAAAACTTTATTCTCAAATCTACTTAATCTATCGGAGTTTTTTTTTTCATTGCCATACCATGATTCATGCCCATAGAGTAACACTGATCTGACTAAACTGACATATTGTCTATTTTTATATGAATTTTAGGCGATATGATTGCCAAATTTTGCTTAACATAGCCATTGTCTGATTTGCTTTTTTTCAATCTTTCACTAAACTATAATCCTAAAGACCCTGTATTTGAGATTATTGTTCCTGAATATTTAAATGATTCTACCTCATTAATACTTTCTCTTTCTAATAATATTTCATCTTCCATTGCATACTCTGTTCTCATGATCTCTGTCTTCCTTCTATTCATCTTCAGCCCAACCTCGTACGATATTTCATGCGTTCTGGTAAGCAAGCATTGCAAATCCTTTGGTGTTCTTCTAAGAAGGTCAGCATCATCAGCATACTCTACGTGTGCTAAATTCCTATCACCAATCCAGTCGAATACTTCCCTAATCATGATGATGGAACACGATAATTGATATATTTTTTTTTTCCTGCAAAAGTGTAAAGTCCTTCACCTCTGGTTCTTTCTCAACAAATGGTACAGGAATTCTATCCAATTGCCCTTGTACTCACACACCTCATCTAAATAATCTGAGGAGGCAACAAGCTGCATAGAAACCTCATCCAAGTCCTCCTCCTCACCTTCTTTCTCTACCTGGACAGACTACCTGTATATTGCTCACAGTTTCTTCTCTCGCAATTTCTTCCTTACAGAAAAAAACTCATTTTTTTTATTATATCTTCTTCCTCATCTCTGCCTTCATTCTCAGATCTGTGAGGGCCTTCTCATTCTCAATCAGAGTGCAAGCTTGTACCATCTAACTCTCCTTTCCATAAGGACAAAGAGCAGCCTTGGAGAATGGCCTGACACTCTTATAGGTCAACTGTGCGGAAGATTGGCTTGACCTACTAGGGTCTGGAGTGGAAGAGTAACTAGACGTCCCAGGGTCCTCATGAGCACAGGGTATCACCATCGCATCAACAGGGAACAGTGTGTATGGAAGATGGATCATGAATGTCTACTGCTGAGTTTAGCCTCCAGATATTTAAGACCTCTCCATCCAAAGTTGGAGTAAATTATACTGAAAAATGCACAGGTGGCTCCAGTCTCTCTATTGCATGTGGTCCTACAAACACATCATTTGTAATGATGTTATGATTGAAAGGCCAGAAACCATTTGTCCTGAAACCAAAGGGAACGTTGGAGACAGTAGTGGCTTTAGTCTGAGCCTCAAATATAAACTCGGGCAACTCTGTCACGGTTATATGTTCAATGGGGGTGAATGAGAAACTGGTCGTTCAGTAGAGCTCAGAGAAAAGTCTTGAATGTACTAAACATACTTACATCCTATGGCTAGAGACTGTTTGTCGTATGCAGAAGAAGTGTAACAATCACAAAATCATGCTTAATTACAAACTTCATAACATGAATGCCCATGTGACGTTTTTTCAAGAAAAAAAGTTTGACGGTTAAACTTAAGGTTTTCAAGAAAAAACTATGGCTGTTAGACGTGGGGTTTAAAACACAAAAATTACTGCTAGAACTAGGCATATTGGTGGAAAAATATTAATTTTGTCAGTTATATTTATTTTCATGATCCTCCCTTCATTAGGCTATTATACTACAGGTTTTTCTACACTATACACACTTATACACTTATACACTTATACACAATACACTCTACACACTTATACACTATACACACTTATATCTTTATACACTATACAATATACACACTTATACACTATACACACTTATACACTTATACACTTATACAATATACACTGTACACACTTATACACTATAAACTATACACACTTATACAGTATACACACTTATAAACACTTATACACTATACATACTTATACACATTACACTCTTATACACATTACACACATATTATTATACACACTATACACTTATACACTTATACACTATACACTATGCACTATAAACACTTATACACTATAAACTATACACACTTATACACTATACACACTTATAAACACTTATACACTATACATACTTATACACATTACACTCTTATACACAATACACACTTATTATTATACACACTCATACACTTATACACTATAAAAACTCATACACTATACACAACTATACACTTATACACTTATACACTTAAACACTATACACTATACACACTTATACACTATACACCATGCACTATACACACTCATACACTATACACCATACCACTTATATACACTATACACACCTATACACTATACCCACTTATACACTATACACAAGTATGCACTTATACAGTATACACACTTATACACTATACACAATTATACACTTATACACTTATACAACTATACACACTTATACACTATATACACTTATACACTACACACTTATACACTTATACACTTATACAGTATACATTATACACACTTATACACTTATACACTATACACTATACACACTTATACACATATACACAATACACTATACACACTTATACACTATACACACTTATACACTATACACACTTATACACTAATACACAATACACTATACACATTTATACGCTTATACGCTATAATCACTATACACTACACACTTTTACACTATAAACACTCATACACTGTACACATACACTTATAACCTTATACACTATACACTATAAACACTTATACAATATACACACTATAAAGCTATGCACTTATACACTATACACTATACACACTTATGCACTATACACAATATACACTTATACACTATGAACTATAAACACTAATACACTATACACACTTATACACTTATATACTATACACTATCCACACTTATACACTATAAACACTTATACACTATACACACTTATACACTATACACACTTATACACTTATACACTATACACTATACACATCTATACACTATACACACTTTTACGCTATACACTATACATACTTATACACAATACACACCTATAACCTTATACACTTATACACTAATACACTATACACTATAGACACTTATACACTATATACTATACACTCTTATACACTATACACACTTATACACTAATACACTATACACTATACACACTTATACACTATACACACTTATATACACATATACACACTTATACACTATACACTATACAAACTTATACACTATACGCAATTTTACACTATACACACTTATACAGTATACCCAATTATACACTATACAAACTTATACACTTAAAGACTATACACTATACACACTTATAACCTATACACTATACACACTTATACACCATACAATATACACTATACACACTTACTCACTATACACACTTATACACTTATACATTCATACAATCATACACTTTTACACTATACACTATACACACTTATACACTATAAACACTTATACACTTATACACTATATACTATACACACTTATAAACTATACACACATAAAATATACACACTTATACACTATACACACTTATACACTTATACACTATACACACTTATATAATATACACACTAATACACTATACACACTTATACACTTATTCACTATACACTTATACATTATAGACTATACACACTTATATACTATACACACTTATACACACATACACTTATACACTATACACTATACACACTTAAACACTATACACACTTATATATTCATACACTTATACACTTATACACTATATACTATACACACTTATACAATTATTTACTATACACTATACACACTTTACTCTTATACACGTATACACTATACAGACTTATACACTTATACACTATACACACTTATACAATTATTTACTATACACTATACACACTTATACACTATACACTATACACACTTATACACTATACAAACTTTCACACTATATACTCTTATACAGTTATACACTACACTATACATCTTATACACTTTATGCTATACACACTTATACACTATACACACTTATACAATATACACAGCTATACACTTATACACTTATACACTATACACTATACACACTTATACACAATACACTATCCACACTTATACATTATACATACGTATACACTTATACACTATACACTATACACACTTATACACTATACACTATACACACCTATACACTTATACACTTATACACAATACACACTTATACACTATACACACTTACACACTGTACACACTTATACACTTTACACACTATTACACTATACAGTATACACACTTATACACTATACACACTTATACACTTATACACACTTATACACTATACACTATACACACTTTTACACTATAAACACTTATACACTATACACACCTATACACTTATACACTTATATACTATACACACTTATACACTATACACACTTACACACTGTACACACTTATACACTTTACACACTATTACACTATACAGTATACACACTTATACACTATACACACTTATACACTTATACACACTTATACACTATACACTATACAAACTTTTACACTATATAAACTTATGCACTTATAGAATTATACACTAAATACTATACACACTTATAAACTATATACACTTATACACTATACACTATACACACTTATGAACTTATACACTATACAATATACACACTTATATATTATACACACTTATACACTATAATCACTATACACTATACACACTTATACACAATAAACACTTATACACTATACAATTACACTTATACACTTATACACTCTACACTATACACACTTATGCACTATAAACACAATACACTTATACACTATACACTATACACTATACACTATTCACTTTACAAACTAATACACTATACACACTAATACAATTATACACTTATATAACATATATTATCCACACTTATACACTATACACACTTATAAACTATACACTCTTATACACTTATATACTATACACTATACACATCTGTACACTATACACACTTATATGCTATACACAATACCCTCTTATACAGAATACACACTTATACACTTTTACACTTATACACTTATACACTAAATACTATACACACTTATAAACTATACACACTCATACACTAATACACTATACACTACACACACTTATACACTATATACTATACACACTTATACACTATACACTATACACACTTATATACACATATACACACTTATACACAATACACTATACACACTTATACACTATACGCACTTATACACTATACACTCTTATACAAGTTACCCACTTATACACTATACACACTTATACACTTAAACACTATACACTATACACACTTATACACTATACACTATACACACTTATACACTATACAAACTTATACAATATTCACACTTATACACTACACTTTTACACTATACACTATACACACTTATACACTTATACACTATACACTATACACACTTATACACTATACACACTTATGTTATATACACACTTATACACTATACACACTTATACACTTATACACTTATACACGATACACTTATACACTATACACTATAAACACTTATATACGATACACTTATACACACATACAATTATACACCATACACTATGGACACTTAAACACTATACACACTTATACATTTATACACTTATACACTTATACACTATACACTATACACACTTATACACTATTCACACTATACTCTTATACACTTATACACTATACACACTTATACACTATACACATTTATACACTTATACACTAAACACTATATACACTAATACATATTTATACACTATAAACACTTATACACTTATACACTATACACTATGCACACTTATACACCATACACTATACACATTTTACACTATACACACTTATACACTATACACACTTATATACTATACCCACTTATACACTATACACACTTATACACTTATAAACTTATACACTGTACTCTATACACACTTATATACTATACGCACTATACACACTTATACACTATACACATTTATACACTATACACACTTATACATATACACACTTATACACTTATACAATATACACTATGCACACTTATACACTTATACACTATACACTATACACACTTATACACTATACACACTTATACACTATATACACTTAAACAATATACACACTTATACATTATACACACATATACACTATATGCACTTATATTCTATACACTAAACACACTTATCCACTATACACTATACACACTTATACACTATAAACTATACACACTTATACACACTTATACACACTTGACACTATACACACTTATACACTATACACTATGTACACTTAAACACTATACACACTTATACATTCATACACACTTATACACTATACACTATACACAATTATACACTATACACACTTATACATTATACACACTATACACTTATACACTTATATAATATACACTATACACACTTATACACTATTCACACTTATACACTAGACACACTTATACAATATACACACTCATATACTATACACTACACACATACACTTATACACCATACACTATACATACTTATACATTGTACACACTTATACACTATATACACATATACACTCTACACACTTATACACTATGCAAATTTATACACAATATACACTAATGCACTATACACTATACACTATACACACTTATATACTATACACTATACACACTTATACACTATACACTATACACACATATACACTATACACATAATTATACACACTTGACAATATACACACTTATACACATATACACTATAAACACTTATACACTATACAATATACACACTTATACACTATACACTATACACACTTATACACTTATACACTTATACAAACTTATACCCTTATACACTATACACTATACACACTTCTACATTTATACACTTATACACTATACACTATAAACACTTATACACTATACACTTTACACACTTATACACTATACACAATTATACACTATACACTATACACACTTATACACTTATACAAACTTATACCCTTATACACTATACACTATACACACTTATACTCTATGCACACTTATACACTAAAAAAACACTTACTGTACAAACTATACACATTTATACACTTATACACTTATATGCATATACACTATGGCTTATACACTCTTTTACACTTGTATGCATATACACTATGTATTATACACACTTATACACTTATACACTATACACTATACACCCTCACACACTATACACACTTTTATACTATACACACTTATACACTATAGACACTTTTACATTTATACTCCTATACACTATACACTATACACACTTATACACTATAAACACTTATTCACTTTTCACACTGTACACTTATACACATACACTATACACTGTACACACTTATATACTATACACACTTATACACCTATACACAATACATTATACACACTTATACAATTATACACTATACACTATACACACTTATACACTATATACTATACACACTCATACAGTACAAACACTTATACACTTATACACTACACTATACATCTTATACACTATATGCTATACACACTTATACACTATACACTATACACTATACACACTTAAACACTTATACACTTATACACTATAGACTATACACACTTATACAAATTATACTAAACACACTAATACACTATACACACTTATACACTCATACACTATACACTATACACACTTATACACTATACACTATACACAATACACACTTATACACTTAAACACTTACAAACTATATACTATACACTAAACACTATACACACTAATAAACTATACTGTATACACCTATACACTTATGCACTTATACATTATAAACTATATACATTTATACACTATACAAACTTAAACACTTATACACTTATACACTATACAGACTTATACACTGTACAGACTTATACACTTATACACTCATGCACTATACACTATACACTCTTATACACTATACACACTTATACATTATTCACACTTATACACTACACACTTATACACTATACACACTTACACACTTATACACTATACACTATACACATCTCTACACTATACACACTTATACGCTATACACTATACACACTTATACACTATACATACTTATACAGTATACCCACTTATACATCATACACACTTATACACTTAAACATTATACACTATACACACTTAAACACTATACACTATACACACCTATACACTATACAATATACACTATAAACACTTATACACTATACACACTTATACACTCATACACTATACACTATATACACTAATCACTATACATGCTTATTCTCTTATACACTATACACTATAAAAACATACACTATACACACTTATACACTTATACACTATATACACTTATACACTAAACACACTCATACTCTTATACACTATACACTTATAAAATATAGACACTCATACACTATACATACTTATACACTTATACACTATACCCTATACAGTATACACACTTATTTACTATATACACTTATACACTTATACACTTATACACTATACACTACACATTTACACACACTTATACACTTAAACACTATACAAACTTATACACTATACACACTTATACACTTATACACTTAAACACTATACAAACTTATACACTATACACACTCATACACTTATACACTAAAAAACTATACACACTAGTACACTATACACACTTATACTCTTATACACTTATAAACTATATACTATTCACTCATATACACAATACACACTTATAAACTATACAAATATATACACTACACACACTTATACACTTATACACTATACACTATACACACTAATACACTATATACACCTATACACTTATACACTATACAGTATATACACTTATACACTATGCACACTTATACACTTATACACTTATACACACTTATACACTATACACACTTATACAATTATACACTTATACACTATACATTATACAAACTTATACACTATATACACTTATACAGTATACACACTTATACACTTCACACTTATACACTATACACACAACACTTATACACTATAAACTATACACATCTATAAACTATACACACTTAAACACACTTGACACTATACACACTTATACACTATACAAACTTATAAACTTATACACTATACACACTTATACACTATACAATATACACACTTATACACTATACACTATACAGACTTATACACTTTTACAGACTTATACACTTATACACTATACACTATACACACTTATACATTTATACACTTATACACTTATACACTAAATACTTTACACACTTATTAACTATACAAACTTATACACTAAATACTATATACACTTATAAACAATACAAACTTATAAACTATATATTATACACACTTAAATACTATGCACTATACACACTTATATACATACATACGCACTTATACACTATGCACTATACACACTTATACACTATACACACTTATACAGTATACCCACTTATACACTATAAACACTTATACAGTATACCCACTTATACACTATACACACCTATACACTATAGACTCTACGCATTTATACACTATACAATATACACTATACACACTTATACACTATACACACCTATACACTTTACACTCTACGCACTTATACACACTTATGCACTATACACACTTATATACTATACACACTCATACACGTATACACTATACATACTTATACACTTACACAATACACTATGCACAATTATAAACTATACACTATAAAAACTTATACACTTATACACTTATTCACTATACACTATACACTATACAAACTTATACACTATAAACACTATTACACTGTATAAACTTATACACTATACACTATACACTATACACACTTATACACTATACACACTTATACACTTATACACACTTATACACACTTATACACTATACACACTTATACACTAATACACTCACACACTCATAAACTATACACACTTATAGACTTATACACTATACACTATATACAATTATACACTATACACTATACAAACTTATAAACTATACACTATACACGCTTATACACTATACACTTATACACTATACACTATACAAACTTATACATCATACACACTAATACACAGTTTAAACTTATACACTATACACTATACACACTTATACACTATACACACTTATACACTTATATACACTTATACACTATACACTATACACACTTATACACTATACAAACTTAAACACTAATACACTTATACACTAAATACTATACACACTTATAAATTATAAACACCTATACTCTTATAAACTATATACTATACACACTTATACACTATACACTATACACACTTATACACTATACACACTTATACACTATACACCCTTATACAGTATACACACTTATACACTATACATACTTATACACTGATACACTTATACACTTATGCACTTATACACTATGCATACTTATACACTATACATACTATACACTTATACACTTATACACTATACACACTTATACACTAAACACACTTATACACTATACACACTTCTACACTTATACACTATACACTATATACATTAATACACTCTACACACTTAAACACTATATACACTAATACAATATAAACACTTATACACTATACACTCTTATACACTATATGCACTTATACACTATACACTATACACTATACACACATATCTAGTATACACTATACACACTTATACAATATAAACTATACACACTTATACACACTTGACACTATACACGATTATACACTATACCCATTTATACACTTATACACTATACAATATACACACTTATACACTATACACACTATACACACTTATACACTATACAAACTTATACATTAATACACTTATACTCTATACACTATACACATATATACAATTATATACATTTACACTATGCACTATACACACTTATACACTTATAAAGTGTACACTTTACACATTTATACACTATACACACTTATACACTCATACACTATACAATATACACACTAATTCTCCATATACACTTATACACTTATAAACCATACACTATACACTATACACTATACACACTTATACACTTTTATACACTATACACACTTATACAATACACACTTATACACTATACACTATACACATCTATACACTATACACACTTACATGCTATACACTATACACACTTATACACTTATACACTAAATACTATAAACACTTAAAAACTATACACACTTATAGACTAATACACTACACACTATACACACTTATACATTTATACTATACACACTTATACACTATACACTATACACACTTATACACTACACATACTTATATACACATATACACACTTATACATTATACACTATACACTATACACACTTATACACTATACACACTTTTACACTATACACAATCATACAGTATACCCACTTATACACTACACACACTCATACACTTAAACACTATACACTATACACACTTATACACTATACACTATAAACACTTATACACTAAACATACTTATACACTTATACACTCATACACTTATACACTTTTACACTATACACTATATACAATCATACACTTATACACTTATACACTATACACACTTATACACTATACACACTTATATAATATACACACTCATACACTATACACACTTATACACTTATACACTATACACTTATACAATATACACTATACACACTTATATACTATACACACTTATACACACATACACTTATACACTATACACTATACACACTTATACACTATACACACTTATACACTATACACACTTATACATTTATACACTCATAAACTTATACACTATACACTATACACTATACACACTATATTCTTATACACTTATACACTATACACACTTATACAATATACACACTTATACAATTATACACTATACACTATACACACTAATACACACTTATACACTATACACATTCATACACTTATACACTATACACTATACACACTTATACACTATACACACTTAAACACTATACACACTTATACACTTATAAACTTATACAATATACACTCTTATACACTATACACACTTATGAACTATACACACTTATACACTATACACACTAATACACACTTATACATTATATACACTTATACACTTATATACACTTATTCACACTTATACACTTATACACTATACACTATACACACTAATACACAATACACACTTTTACACTCATACCCTATACACTATATACACTTATACGCTATACACACTTATACAATTATACTCTTATACACTATACCAACTTATACACTATACACACTTATACACTTATACACTACACTATACACTCTTATATACTATACACACTTATACACTATACACACTTATACACTATACACACATATACACTATACACATTGATACAATATACAAACTTATACACTTATACACTATACACTATACACATCTATAATCTATACACACTTATACACATTTATACATTTATACACTTATACACTACATTATACACACTTATACACTAAACACACTTATACACTTTGCACTATACACTATACACACTTATACATTTCATACACTTATACACTATACACACTTATATAATATAAACTTATACACTATACACTATACACACTTTTACACTACACTATACACTTTACACACTTATACACTTATACACTATACACACTTATACACTATATACACTTATACACTTATACACTTATACACTAAATACTATAAACACTTATAAACTATACACACTTCTACACGAATACACTATACACTATACACACGTATACACTATACACACTTAAATGCTATACACTATACACACTTATACACTATACACACTTATACACTTATACACTCATACACTTATACACTAAATACTATAAACACTTATAAACTATACACACGTATACACTATATACTATACACACTTATACACTATACACTATACACACTTATACACTACACACACTTATATACACATATACACACTTATACACTATACACTATACACTCATACGCTTATACACTTTTACACTATACACTATATACAATTATACACTTATACACTTATTCAAAATACACTCTACACACTTATACACTATACACACTATTACACTGTATAAACTTATACACTATACACTATACACTATACACACTTATACACTATACACACTTATACACCTATACACTTATACACACATACACTATACACACTTATACACTAATACACTCACACACTCATAAACTATACACACTTATACACTTATGCACTATACACTATATACAATTATACACTATACACTATACAAACTTATAAACTATACACTATACACACTTATACACTATACACTTATACACTATACACTATACAAACTTATACATCATACACACTAATACACAGTTTAAACTTATACACTATACACTATACACACTTATACACTATACACACTTATACACTTATATACACTTATACACTATACACTGTACACACTTATATACTATACACACTTAAACACTAATACACTTATACACTAAATACTATACACACTTATAAATTATAAACACCTATACTCTTATAAACTATATACTATACACACTTATACACTATACACTATACACACTTATACACTATACACACTTATACACTATACACCCTTATACAGTATACACACTTATACACTATACATACTTATACACTGATACACTTATACACTTATGCACTTATACACTATACATACTTATACACTATACATACTATACACTTATACACTTATACACTATACACACTTATACACTAAACACACTTATACACTATACACACTTATACATTTATACACTCATAAACTTATACACTATACACTATACACTATACACTATACACTATACACACTTATACACTATACACACTATATTCTTATACACTTATACACTATACACACTTATACAATATACACACTTATACAATTATACACTATACACTATACACACTAATACAAACTTATACACTATACACATTCATACACTTATACACTATACACTATACACACTTATACACTATACACACTTAAACACTATACACACTTATACACTATACACTATACACACTTATACACTATACACACTTAAACACTATACACACTTATACACTTATAAACTTATACAATATACACTCTTATACACTATACACACTTATGAACTATACACACTTATAAATTATACACACTAATACACACTTATACATTATAAACACTTATACACTTATATACACTTATTCACACTTATACACTTATACACTACACTATACACACTAATACACTATACACACTTTTACACTCATACCCTATACACTATATACACTTATACGCTATACACACTTATACAATTATACTCTTATACACTATACCAACTTATACACTATACACACTTATACACTTATACACTACACTATACACTCTTATATACTATACACACTTATACACTATACACACTTATACACTATACACACATATACACTATACACATTGATACAATATACAAACTTATACACTTATACACTATACACTATACACATCTATAATCTATACACACTTATACAAATTTATACATTTATACACTTATACACTACATTATACACATTTATACACTAAACACACTTATACACTTTGCACTATACACTATACACACTTATACATTTCATACACTTATACACTATACACACTTATACAATATAAACTTATACACTATACACTATACACACTTATACACTACACTATACACTTTACACACTTATACACTTATACACTATACACACTTATACACTATATACACTTATACACTTATACACTTATACACTAAATACTATAAACACTTATAAACTATACACACTTCTACACGAATACACTATACACTATACACACGTATACACTATACACACTTATATGCTATACACTATACACACTTATACACTATACACACTTATAAACTTATACACTCATACACTTATACACTAAATACTATAAACACTTATAAACTATACACATGTATACACTATATACTATACACACTTATACACTATACACTATACACACTTATACACTACACACACTTATATACACATATACACACTTATACACTATACACTATACACTCATACGCTTATACACTTTTACACTATACACTATATACAATTATACACTTATACACTTATTCAAAATACACTCTACACACTTATACACTATACACACCTATAAATATACACATTTATACACTATACACACTTATACACTTCTACACTATACACTTATACACTATACACTATACACACTTATATACTATATACACTTATACACACATACACTCATACACTATACACTATACACACTTATGCATTTATACACTCATACTCTTATACACTATACACTATACACACTTATACACTATACACACTATATTCTTATACACTTATACAATATACAAACTTATACACTATACACACTTATACAATTACACACTATACACTATACACACTAATACACACTTATACACTATACACACTTATACACTTATACACTATACACTATACACACTTATACACTATACACACTTATACACTATACACACTTATACACTTATAAACTTATACACTATACTCTATTCACACTTATACACTAAACACTGTAAAAACTTATACACTTATACACTATACACTATACACACTTATATACTATACACACTTATACACTTATACACTTATATACCATACACTATACACACTTAGACAATATACACACTTATACGCTATACACACTTATACACTTATACACTATACACTATACACATCTATACACTATACACACTTATACACTATACACTATACACACTTATGCATTTATACACTTTTACACTATACACTATACACATTTATACACTATACATACTTATACACTTATACACCATACACTATACACACTTCTACACTATATACACTTATACACTATACACACTTATACACTAAACACACTTATACACTATATACACATATACACTATACACTATACACACTTATGCCCTATACAATATACACAATTATAAACTATACACACTCATACACTATACACACTATACACACTTATACACTACACACACTTATACATTAATACACTTATACTCTATACACTATACAGACTTATACACTTATACACTTATACAATAAACACACTTATACACTATACACTATACACACTTATACACTTATACACTATACACACTTATACATTTATACACTATTCACTATGCACTAAACATATGTATACTCTTTTACACACTTATACACTTATACACTATACTCTATACACACTTATATACTTATACATTCATACACTATACACTATTAACACTTATACACTGTACACTTTATACACTTTTACACTCTACACACTTCTAAACTGTACAGTATACACTTATAAACTTATACACTATGCATTATACACACTTATACATTATACACACTTTTACAATTATAAACTTATACACTATACACTATACACACTTATACACTATACACACTTATATACTATACACACTCATCCACTATACACACTTATACACTTTAACACTATAAACATATACACTACACTATATACACTTATATATTTATACAATTATACACGATACACTATACACTATACACACTTATACACTATACACACTTATACAATTATAAACTTATGCACTATATACACTATACACTATACACACTTATACACTACACTCACTTATACAGTATACACAATTATACACTTATACAATTATATACTTATACACTATACACAATTATACACTTATACATTTATACACTATACACTATACACACTTATACACTATACACACTTAAACATTATACACACTTATACACTGTATACACTATTACACTATACACTATACACTTATGCACTATACACACTTATCCACTTACACACACTTATACACTATACAGCATACACACTTTTATATTATACACACTTATACACTTATACATTAAATACTATACACACTTATAAACTATATACACTTATACACTATACACTTTACACACTAATACACTATACACTATACACACTTATACACACATATACATACTTATACACTATACTCACTTATACAATATACACACTTATTCACTATACACACTTATACACTTAAACACTATACACTATACACACTTATACACTATATACACTTATACACTTATACACACTTATACACTATACACACTTATACACTTATACACTTATTCACAATACACTATACACACTTATACACTATACACACTATATTTTTATACACTTATACACTATACACTATACACTATACACATATATACACTATACACACTTATACACTATAGACACTTTTACATTTATACACTTTTACACTATACACTATACACACTTATACACTATACACACTTATACACTTAAATCCATACACTATACACACTTTTACACTATATATACTTATACACTATACACACTTATACACTACACACACTTATAAACTATATACACTTATACACTATACACTATACACACTTATGCCCTATACACTATACACACTTATACACTATACACACTTATACACTATACACACTTACACACTATACACTATACACACTTATATACTATACACAGTTATACACACTACACACTTATACACTTTTTACACTTATACACTATACACACTTATACACTATAAACTATACACACTTATGCACACTTATACACACTTAACACTATACACAATTATACACTATACACACTTATACACTTAAACACTATACACTATACACACCTATGCACTATACACTATATACAATACACACTAATACACTATGCACACTTACACACTATACACTATACACACTTATATACTATACACACTTATACACTATACACACTTATACACTTATACACTATACACACTCATACACTTATAAACTATACACACTTAAAAACTTATACACTATACACACATATACAATATACGAACTTATACACTATACACACTTTTACACTTATACACTGTACACTATACACACTTTTACGCTATAAACACTTATACAATTATATTCTTATACACAATACACTACACACTCTTATACACTCTACACTTTTATACACTCTACAAACTTATACACTATACACACTTATACACTTATACACTTATACACTATACACTATGCAGACTTATATACTATACACACTATACACTTATACACTTAAACTTTATACACACTTATACACACTTATACACTGTACACACTTATACACTATACACACTTATACACTATACACACTTATAAACTAAACACTATACACAATTATACGCTATACACACTTATACACTATACACCCTTATACAGTATTCACACTAATACGCTATAAACTATACACACTTATACACTATACACACTTATACACTGATACACTTATACACTTATACAATTATACACTATACACTATACACACTTATACACTATACACACTATACACTTATACACTTATACACTATACACAATTATACACGATACACACTTCTACACTTATACACTATACACTATACACACTAATAGACACTTATACACAGTACACACTTATACACTATATACACTTATACAGTATACACAGTTAAACACTATACACTCTACAATTATACACCAGAAACTATACACACTTATACCTGGATAGGTACGGTGGGTCGTACGCGACCCCGAGCGTCAAAAAAAAGAGGTTTTTCTCACGTGACTCACCCCCGTGACTGAATTTGTGGGTGATCGACCTGCAGGAGGTGTCTCCCCTACACGCTCTAGTAGTGTCCAGATGTGCATTGCTGTAGCTGTACTCCTTCCCCGATTTCTGAGACGCGTCGGGGTCGAGCGCGGCCGAGTTTACCCTTCTAAGGTAATTTGCATAATTATCAAAGTTATTACGTATTATGAAATTGTCGTAGAAGGGTGCAACTTGTATAGGTTATCATTTGTGGAAAGTCTTGGTGGATTGTTTGGCTACCATGTGCATGATTTTTTTTTTTAGTTAAAATGTCGTTCATCACCACGAGGACCATTTTACCGCGAGTGCCCCTTTTTTATTTTTTCTCATTTTTTTGCCAAGTCATTTTTCCGTAAGATATTGCCAAATAGTGTCGTAAAGCTTTTGCTTGTTTAGTGTTGGAAAGTGTGTCTAGATGATCTGGCTACCCATGCGTGACTTTGTTTTTGTCAGATACGACGTAGTTATTGGTATATTGGGTATTTAACTGCGGTTGCCAATTTCTGTTTTTTTTCAATATTTGTAAAAAATTTTACGTAGTAAGGAATTGCCGTATATTATTCATTTTTTTTTCATGTTTATGTGTTAGAAAGTGTGCCTTGATGGTTGAGCTAACATGTGCATGTCTTTTTTTTTATCTGAGATGCCGTATATTAGAATGTTGGGCATTTTACCGCGAGTGCCCCGTTTTAATTTTTTTTCATTTTTTTGCCAAGTCATTTTTCTGTAAGATATTGCCAAATAGTGTCGTTAAACTTTTGCTTTTTTAGTGTTGGAAAGTGTATCTATATGATCTGGCTACCCATGCGATACTTTGTTTTTGTCAGATACGACGTAGTTATTGGTATATTGGGTATTTAACTGCGGTTGCCAATTTCTGTTTTTTTTCAATATTTGTAAAAATTTACTACGTAGTAAGGAATTGCCGTATATTATTGATTTTTTTTTCATGTTTATGTGTTAGAAAGTGTGCCTTGATGGTTGGGCTAACACGTGCATGTCTTTTTTTTTATCTGAGATGCCGTATATTAGAATGTTGGGCATTTTTCCGCAAGTGCCCCTTTTTATTTGTTTTGCATTTTTTTGCTTAGTCATGTTACCGTAAGGAATTGGCAAGTAGTGTCGCAAAACTTATATTTTTATAGTGTTGGAAAGTGTTTCTAGATGATCTGGCTACCCATGCCTATTTTTTTTTAGCCAGATATGGCGTATATATAAGTATGTGTTCGATTTTCCTGTGATTGCCATTTTTTCGTTTTTTCCCATTTCTTTCAAAATTACTACGTACTAAGGAACTATCACAGAGTAATGATTCATTTATATGTTTATTTGTCGGAAAATGTGCCTTGATGGTTTGCCTAGCACGTGGCTGAAATTTTTTTTTCTGAAATGCCGTATATTAGAATGGCCATTTTTCCGCGAGTGCCCCTTTTTATTTGTTTTGCATTTTTTTGCTTAGTCATGTTACCGTAAGGAATTGGCAAGTAGTGTCGCAAAACTTATAATTTTATAGTGTTGGAAAGTGTTTCTAGATGATCTGGCTACCCATGCCTATCTTTTTTTTTAGCCAGATATGGCGTATATATAGGTATGTGTTCGATTTTCCTGTGATTGCCATTCTTTCATTTTTTCCCATTTCTTTCAAAATTACTACGTACTAAGGAACTATCATAGAGTAATGATTCATTTAGATGTTTATTTGTCGGAAAATGTGCCTTGATGGTTTGCCTAGCACGTGGCTGAATTTTTTTTTCCTGAAATGCCGTATATTAGAATGTTAGCCATTTTTCCGCGTGTGCCCCTTTTTATTTGTTTTGCATTTTTTTGCTTAGTCATGTTACCGTAAGGAATTGGCAAGTCGTGTCGCAAAACTTATATTCTTATAGTGTTGGAAAGTGTTTCTAGATGATCTGGCTACCCATGCCTATCTTTTTTTAGCCAGATATGGCGTATATATAGGTATGTGTTCGATTTTCCGGTGATTGCCATTTTTTCGTTTTTTCCCATTTCTTTCAAAATTACTACGTACTAAGGAACTATCACAGAGTAATGATTCCTCCAGATGTTTATTTGTCGGAAAATTTTGTTTACTTCTTTTTTGATTGAATATCATCAAATTTTTTTAGCTAAAATATTATAATGTTTCACATTTTTGTTTTTTTTCGATTTTATTTCCCTTCAAAAATCTTTTTTGGGTCAGAATTTTAATTTTATAGCCGTAAAATAATCGACAATTATCCAGCAACCCACCATACAATTTTTATGCATATCCAATAATAATTAAATTAGTAAATAACACCTTGAAATTGACATACCCTTCCTACATTTCAAGTGGCAGATTAGGGAGTCTGAGTCAGTGTGGTTGGCGGCCATTTTGTGGACATATCCGAAGCGTAAGTTGCCCTATCTATATATATTCTTGTTCCCTATAGAATTTGTGATATTTTGGTATATTTTTACCTGCATAAATATCATATTATATATTAAATATATGTATTTTTTTACGAAATTTCTAAGTAATCAAAAAATTACCTTTAGATATGGCCCCTGATATAAATGTAATTTACAAAATAATGAAGATTTTTTTTACATATTTCTATTTTATGATAACATATGTTTATTCCCTAAAAAAATTAGCCACTTCCTTTTTCATTTGGGTACCCAAAAAATTCATGAAATTTGGACAAATTTTTTTTGCCAAAAAAAGTTCCCCTTTTTTTCTCATTTCAGATCTTCACCTCCATGGGGCTGACTTCATCCAAAATACATCAAGATGTGTCCTAAACATTCGAGAATCAATTCCTAAAAGGATTTGTGTATATATGTATAAACTTTTTTTTTATGAATTTTTATGTCAGGTCTTTTTTTTCTACTTAATTTTTTAAAATATTTATAATGAATAGTTTTTCTGCAGATGAGTAGTATTTATCTTTACAGTTGTTTTAAGCATTCATTGAAGTTTTTTTTGGCAAAAGAAAAAAAGAGGTTACTGCAAAAACTGATTTTTCAAGAATTTTTTTTGGCGTCGGGGTCGTTCGCGTCCGAGTATACCCTTAAAGGGGTGTCCGAGGAGCGTACCTATCCAGGGTTAAACACACTTGACAGTATACACACTTATACACTATACTTTATACACACTTGTACACTATACACACTATACACACTTATACACTATACAAACTTATACATTAATACACTTATACTCTATACACTATACACGCTTATACACTTATACACATTTACACTATACACTATATACACTTATACACTATACACACTTATACACTCATACACTATACACACATATAAATTATACACACTTATACACTTATACACTATACAATATACACACTTATACACTTATACACTTAAACACTATACACTATACGCACTTATACACACTTATGCACTATATAACACTTATACACTATACACACTTATACAATATACACACTTATAAACTATACGCACTTATACACTTATACACTCACACTTATACACTTTACAATATACACACTTATACACTATACACATTATACACTTATACACTATACATTATACACACTTACACACACTTATATACTTATACACTTATACACTATACACACTCATTCACTATACCAACTTATACACTTATTCACTGTACACACTCATACACTTATACACTTATACACTATACACTGTACACACTTAAACACTTTTACACTATACACTATGAACACTTATACACTCATACACTATACACTATACGCACTAATTCACAATACACATTTATACACTTATATACTATACACTAAACACAGTTATACACTATACACACTTATACACTTATACACTTATACACAATAAACACTTATACACTTATACACTTATACACTTATACACTATACACACTTATACACTTATGCACTATACACTATACACACTTAGACACTATACACAATATACACTATACACACTTATACACTATACACACTTATACACTATATACACTCATACACTTATACACTATACTCACTTATACAATATACACACTATTACACTATACACACTTATACACTATACACACTTATACACTTATACACTTCTACACTATACACTATACACACTAACTCACACTAATACACTATACACACTTATAAACTATACACACTTATACACTTTTAAACTATAAACTATAAACACTAGTACACTATACACACTTATACACTTATAAACTATACACTATACACTCTTATACACTATACACACTTATAAACTATACACACGTATATGCCATACACACTTATACACTATACAAACTAATACACACTTATACATTATACACACTTATACACTTATATACACTTATTCACACTTATACACTATACACTATACACACTTATACCCTTATACACTATACACTATATACACTTATACACTTATACACTATACACACTTATACACTTATACACTTATACACTTATACACTATACACTATGCACAATTATACACTATTCACACTATACATTATACTTTATACACTATACACTATACACACTTATACACTATACACATTTATACACTACAAACTTTTACACTATACACTATACACATCTATATACTATACACACTTATACGCTATACACTATACACACTTATACACTATACACACTTATACACTTATACACTTATACACTAAATACTATACACATTTATAAACTATACACACTTATAAACTATAAACACTTATACACAAATACACTATACACTATACACAATTATACAATATATACTATACACACTTATACACTATACACTATACACACTTATACAATATACACACTTATATACACATATACACACTTATACACTACACTATACACATTTATACACTTTACACACTTATACACTATACACACTTAAACACTTATACACTATACACTTATACACTTATACACTTATACACTATACACTTATACACTTATATACTATACATTATACACAATTACAATACACACTTATACACTATACACACTGATACAATATACAAACTTATACACTTATACACTATACCCTATACACATCTTTAAACTATACACACTTATACACGATACACATTTATACATTTATACACTTATACACTACATTATACACACTTATACACTAAACACACTTATACACTTATACACCATACACTATACACTCTTATACACTATATACACTTATACACTATACACACTTATACACTATACACTTATACACTATACACTATACACACTTATACAGTACACTATACACACTTATACACTATACACACTTATAAACTTATACACTACACTATACATCTTATACACTATACGCTTTACACAATTATACACTATACACTATACACTATGCACACTTATACACTATACACTATACACTATACACACTTATAGACTTATACACTTATACACTATACACACTTATACACTATACACACTTACACACTATACACACTTATACACTGTATATACTATTACACTATACACTATACACACTTATACACTATACACACTTATAGACTTATACACACTTATACACTATACACACTTTTACACTAAACACACTTATACACATACACTTATACACTAAATACTATACTAACTTATAAACTATACACACTTATACACTTTACACACTTATACACTATACACACTTATACACTTATACACTAAACACTATACACATTTATACACTATACACTATACACACTTATACACTTATACACTATACACTTTACACTATACACACTTATACACTTATACACTTATACAGTACACTTATACACTATAATCACTATACACTATATACACTTCGTGTACCGACTTTTTGTCTGATGTCACTTCGTCCGACAACAGTTCGTCCACGTCTTTTTGTCCAATGTCTTTTCGTCCGATGTACTTTTGGTCCAACGACATTTGGTCCAATTTTGAACTGTTTCAAACCATAAAAGAAAAAAACTAGCCAATTCATGACTTCCTAAATAGAAAATTAAACCATATAAGGATTTTCTCCCTTGTTGTTTAAAATAATATAATATTTAACTGCCAAACTCTCCAGTATACGTTAGGAGTGAAAATGGCCGCATTCTCCAAAAATCTGTTTTCCTCGTTGACTCATATCCAGTTACTATTCTTTTAGACGTTCTGTGATTTTTTTATATTGTGAACAAGAATTTGACGGATCTCCTCGAAGTATTTAAGTTATATTACCTTGAATAAATCCTTCTTCTTCCTCAAAGGTTTCTATAGATTTCCAAATGTTCAAATGTGCTCTACCCGCTGAACGTTTTACTTTTCTTCTTCGTCGATTGTATGAACTTTGCCATTTCGGGATGGGCAGATTCAGAAACTAGAGTACTAAATTTGCAGCACACTATATATATAGTACCATACTAAAGAGAGATAAGGAGAGAGAGAATGTTAAGCATGACTAAAGGAGTAATTAGAAAATGAGCATATTACTTTATCACAAAAGTCAATAAGGTATAAACTTTTAACATAGAAGTGAAGCAAACGGTAATAACAATCTCTTCAAACATTTGTATTTTTTAGAAATTGGACCAAATGTCGTTGGACCAAAAGTCCATCGGACGAAAAGACATTGGACCAAAAGACGTGGACGAAGTGTCGTCGGACGAAGTGACATCGGACAAAAAGACCACCCACCTATACACTTATACACTATACACATACACTTATACACTTATATACTTATACAATATACACTATACACACTTATACACTATACACAATATAAACACATACACTTATACACTATACAAAATACACACTTATACACTATACACACTATACACCTACTCACTATACGCACTAATACAATATACACACTTGTACACATACACAATTATATACTATACACTATACACACTTATACACTATAAACACTTATACACTATATAAACTTATACACTTATACACTATACACTATACACATCTATACACTGTACACACTTAAACACTATATACAGTTATATACTATAGACACTTATACACTACACACACTTATACACTATACACTATGCACTATACACTATACACACTTATACACTACACAAACTTATACACTTACACACTATACACACTTATACACTATACAATATACACACTTATACACTATACACTATACATACTTATAAACTTGTACAGACTTATACCCTTATTCAATATACACTATACACACTTATACACTTATACACTATACATTATAAACACTTATACACTATACACTATACACACTTATACACTATACTCACTTATACACTATACAGTATACACTATACACACTTATACACTATACAGTATACACACTTATACACTATACACACTTATACAAACTTATACACTACACACTTATACACTTATACACTTATACACTATGAACTATACACACTTATACACTATACGCACTTATCTATTTATACACACTTATACACTATACACTATACACACTTTTACATTATACACACTTATACACTATACACTGTACACACTTTTACATTATACACACTTATACACTTATACACTAAATATTATACACACTTATAAACTATATACACTTATACACTATAGACTATACAGACTTATACTTTATACACTATACGTTATACACACTTATATACTATACACACTTATACACACATATACATACTTATACACTATACACTATACACACTTATACACTATACACACTTATACAGTATACACACTTATACAATATACACACTTATAAACTTTAACACTATACACTATACACACTTATGCACTATACAATATACACTATACACACTTATACACTATATACACTTATACACTTATACACACTTATACACTATACACACTTAAAGACTTATAAACTATACACTATACACACTTATACACTATACACACTTATACACTTATACACTTATACACTATACACTATACACACTTATACAATTATACACTATACACACTTATACTCTATACACACTTATACACTATACACACTTATACACTTATACATTTATACACTATACACCATACACACTTATATACTATACACACTATACACTTATACACTTATACACTATACACACTTATACACTATACACACTTATACACTATACACACATACACTAAACACTATACACAATTATACAGTATACGCACTTATACACTATAAACTATACACACTTATACACTATACACACTATACAATTACACACTTATACACTATAACAATTACACACTCTACACACTTTTACACCTATATAATATACACTATACACACTAATACACACTTATACACTATACACACCTATACACTATATACACTTATACAATATACATACTTATACACTATACACTCTTATACACTATATGAACTTATACACTATAAACTATACACACTTATCTACTATACACTATACACACTTATTCACTATAAACTATACACACTTATACACACTTATACACACTTGACACTATACTCAATTATATACTATACAGACTTATACACATTCACTATAGAGACTTATACACTATACACACTCATACACTATACACACTTATACACTATACACACTTATACACAATACAAACTTATACATTAAAACACTTATACTCTATACATTATACACACTTATACACATTTACACTATACACACTTATACACTACACATACTTATACACTTATACACTTATACACTATACACTATACAAACTTAAACACTTTTACACTATACACTATACACACACACTTATACAGTATACACTATACACACATATACACTCATACACTATACACCATACACACTAATTCACCATACACACTTATACACTGATACACTATTCACACTTATACACTATACACACTTATACACTTATACACTTATACACTATACACACTTATACACTATACACTTATACACTATACACACTTATACACTAATGACACTTAGACACTATACACACTTATACACTTATACACTTATACACTATACACTATACACACTTACACACACTTAAACACTTATACACTATACACACTTATCCACTATACACACTTATACATTTATACACTATACACACTCATACACTTATACACTATACACACCTATACAATATACACACTTATACACTATACACACTTATAAACTTATACACTATACACTATACACACTTTTACACTATACACACTTACACACTTATACACTTATACACTTACACACTGTACAAACTTATTCACTATACACACTTATACACTTATACTCTATAAACTATACACACTAGTACACTATACACACTTATACACTTATACACTTATAAACTATACACTTTACACTCCTATACACTATACATACTTTTAAACTATACACACTTATACACTATACACACTAATACACACTTATACACTATACACACTTATACACTTATATACACTTATACACACTCATACACTTATACACTATACACTATACACACAAAAACACTATACACTATACACACAAATACACTATACACACTTACACACTTATACACTATACACTATATACACTTATACACTTATACACTTATACACACTTATACAATGATACACTATACATTATACATACTTATACACTATTCACACTGTACAGTTATACATTTATACACTCTACACTATACAATATACACACTTATACACTATACACACTTATACACTATATACACTTATACACTACACACTTATACACTATACACTCTACACATCTATACACTATGCACACTTATATGCTATACACTATACACACTTATACACTATACACACATACACTTATACACTTATACACTTATACTATACACACTTATAAACTATACATCACTTATAAACTATACACACTTATATACTAATACACTATACACTATACACACTTATATACTATATACTATACACACTTATACACTATACACTATACACACTTATACACTATACACTATACACACTTATATACTATACACACTTATACACACAAACACACTTATACAATATACACTATACACACTTATACAGTATACACACTTATACACTATACACTTAAACACTATACACTTAAACACTATACACTATACACAATTATACACTATACTCTATATACACTTATACACTATACAATATACACTATGCACACTTATACACTATACACACTTATACACTTATACACTCATACACTTATACACTTTTACACTATACACACTTATACACTATACACACTTATACACTTATACACTTTACACTATACACACTTATACACTATACACACTTCTAATTATAATATACACACTTATACACTATACACACTTATACACTTATAAACTATACACTTATACACTATACACACTTATATACTATACACACTTATATACTATACACACTTATATACTATACACACATACACTTTTACACTATACACTATACACACTTATACACTATACACACTTATACACTTAATCACTATACACTATACACACTTAAACACATTTACACTATACACTATACACACTTATACACTTATACAGTACACACTATACACACTTAAAAACTCATACACTATACACTATACACTAATTCACCATACACACTAATACACTTATACACTACACTATACACACTTATACACTATAAACACTTATACACTATACACACTTATACATTTTTACACTTATACACTATATACTCTTATACACTTATACACTATACAAACTTATACACTTATGCACTATACACTATACACACTTGGACACTATACACACAATACACTTATACAATTATACACCATAAACACTTATACACTATACACTTTACACACTTATACACTTATAAACTAATATACTATGCACTATATGCAATTATACACACTTATGCACTATATAACACTCATACACTATGCACACTCATACACTTATACACTATACACACTTATACAATATACACACTTATAAACTATATGCACTTATACACTTATACACTATACTCTATACACACTTATACACTATACACACTTATACACTTATGCACTTATACAGTATACACTATACACACTTACACATACGTATACACTTATACACCTATACACTATACACACTTATTTACTCTACACACTTATAAACTTATACACTATAAACTATACACACTAATACACTATATGCACTCGTACACTATACACACTTATACACTCATACACTTATAAACTATATTCTATACACTCTTATACACTATACACTTATAAACTATACACACTTATACACTTTACACACTAATAAACACTTATACACTATACACACTATACACTTATACACTATACATCATACACACTAATACACTATACAAACTTATACACTTATACACTGACACACTATACACTATATACAATTTTACACTTATACACTATTCATACTTTACACTTATACAATTATACACTATACACTATACACACTTATATACTATACACACTTAAACACTACACACTTATACAATATACATTATACACACTAATACACTATACACGCTTATACACCCATACACTATACACTATATACACTTATACACTATACACACTTATACACTTATACACTTATACACACTTATACACAATACACAATTATACACTTATACACTTATACACTATACACACTTATACACTATGCACACTTATACACTATACGCACTATATACTTATACATTTATACACTATACACTATACACACTTATACACTATTCACACTTTACCCGTATACATTTATACATTATACACTTTACACTATACACACTAATACACTATACACACTTATACACTACACAAATATTCACTATACACGAGTTACATCTATATACTATATACACTTATACGCTATACACTATACACACTTATACACTATACACACATACACTTATACACTTAAACACTAAATACTATACACACTTATAAACAATACACACTTATAAACAATACACACTTATAAACTATAAACACTTATAAACTATACACACTTATACACTAATGCACTATACACTATACACACTTATACACACTTATACACTACATACTATACACACTTATACACTATACACTATACACACTTATACACTAGACACACTTATATACACATATACACACTTATACACTATACTCTATACACACTTATACAATATATACACTTATACACTATACACACTAATACACTATACACACTTATACACTTAAACACTATACACCATACACACTTATACAATATACTCTATAAACACTTATACACTATACAATATACACTATGCCCATTTATACACTATACATACTCATACACTTATACACTTTTACTTTATACAATAAACACACTTATACACTATACACACTTATTTACTTATACACTATACACTATACACATTTATACACAATACACACTTATATAATATACACACTTATACACTATACACACTTATACACTTGTAAAATATACACTTATACACTATACACACTTATATACTATACACACTTATACACACATACACTTATACACTATACACTATACACACTTACACACTTATACACTATACACACTTATACACTTAAACAATATACACTATGCACACTTGTACACTATACACACTATACACCTAGATACTTATACACTATACACTATACACTATACACACTTATACACTATGCACACAATACACATATACACTTATACACTATACACTATACACATTTATACACTATACACACTTATACAATATACACACTCATACACTTATACACTATACACTATACACATTTATACACTGTACACACTTATACACTATATACACTTATATACTATACACACTTATACACTACACACACTTATACACTAAATAGACTTATACACTATACAATATACACACTTATACACTATACACTATACACTATACACTATACACACTTATAAACTATTCACTATACACACTTATACACACTTGACACTTCACATTTTTACACTATACACACTTATACACTTATACACTATACACACTTATACACTATACAATATAGACACTTAAACACTATACACTATACATACTTTTACACTTGTACAGACTTATACCCTTATTCAATATACACTATACACACTTATACACTTTTACACTATACACTATAGACACTTATACACTATACACTATACAGTATATACTATACACACTTATACACTATACACTATACACACTTAAACACTATACACACTTATACACACTTATACACTTATACACTTATACACTATACCCACTTATACACTATATGCACTTATCCACTTATACACACTCATGTACTATACACTATACACACTTTTACATTATACACACTTATACACTTATACACTCATACACTAAATATTATACACGCTTATAAAATATATACACTTTTACACAATAGACAATACACACTTATACACTATACACTATACACACTTATACACTATACATTATACAAACTTATACACTATACACACTTATACACCTGTATACATACTTATACACTATACACTATACACACTTATACACTATACACACTTATACACTATACACACTTATACAGTATACACACTTATACACTATACACACTTATACTCTTAACCCTGGATAGGTACGGTCCTCGGACACCCCTTTAAGGGTATACTCGGACGCGAACGACCCCGACGCCAAAAAAAATTCTTGAAAAATCAGTTTTTGCAGTAACCTCCTTTTTTCTTTTGCCAAAAAAAACTTCAATGAATGCTTAAAACAACTGTAAAGATAAATACTACTCATCTGCAGAAAAACTATTTATTATAAATATTTTAAAAATTTAAGTAGAAAAAAAAAAGACCTGACATAAAAATTCATAAAAAAAAGTTTATACATATATACACAAATCCTTTTAGGAATTGATTCTTGAATGTTTAGGACACATCTTGATGTATTTTGGATGAAGTCAGACCCATGGAGGTGAAGATCTGAAATGAGAAAAAAAGGGTAACTTTTTTTGGCCTGAAAAAAATTGTCCAAATTTCATGAATTTTTTTGGGTACCCAAATGAAATAGGAAGTGGCTAATTTTTTTAGGGAATAAACATATGTTATCCTAAAATAGAAATATGTAAAAAAAATCTTCATTATTTTGTAAATTACATTTATATCAGGGGCCATATCTAAAGGTAATTTTTTGAGTACTTGGAAATTTCGTAAAAAAAATACATATATTTAATATATAATATGATATTTATGCAGGTAAAAATATACCAAAATATCACAAATTCTATAGGGAACAAGAATATATATAGATAGGGCAGCTTACGCTTCGGATATGTCCACAAACTGGCCGCCAACCACACTGACTCAGACTCCCTAATCTGCCACTTGAAATGTAGGAAGGGTATGTCAATTTCAAGGTGTTATTTACTAATCTAATTATTATTGGATATGCATAAAAATTGTATGGTGGGTTGCTGGATAATTGTCGATTATTTTACGACTATAAAATTAAAATTCTGACCCAAAACATTTTTTTTGAAGGGAAATAAAATCGAAAAAAAAAATGTAAAACAATATTTTAGCTAAAAAAATTTGATGATATTCAATCAAAAAAAAAGTAAACAAAATTTTCCGACAAATAAACATCTAGAGGAATCATTACTCTGTGATAGTTCCTTAGTACGTAGTAATTTTGAAAGAATTGGGAAAAAACGAAAAAATGGCAATCACCGGAAAATCGAACACATACCTATATATACGCCATATCTGGCTAAAAAAAAGATAAGCATGGGTAGCCAGATCATCTAGAAACACTTTCCAACACTATGAAAATATAAGTTTTGCGACACTACTTGCCAATTCCTTACGGTAACATGACTAAGCAAAAAAAGGCAAAACAAATAAAAAGGGGCACTCGTGGAAAAATGGCCATTCTAATATACGGCATTTCAGAAAAAAAAATTTCAGCCACGTGCTAGGCAAACCATCAAGGCATATTTTCCGACAAATAAACATATAAATGAAATATTACTCTGTGATAGTTCCTTAGTACGTAGTAATTTTGAAAGAAATGGGAAAAAACGAAAAAATGGCAATCACAGGAAAATCGAACACATACTTATATATACGCCATATCTGGCTAAAAAAAAATAGGCATGGGTAGCCAGATCATCTAGAAACACTTTCCAACACTATAAAAATATAAGTTTTGCGACACTACTTGCCAATTCCTTACGGTAACATGACTAAGCAAAAAAATGCAAAAAAAATAAAAAGGGGCACTCGCGGAAAAATGCCCAACATTCTAATATACGGCATCTCAGATAAAAAAAAAAGACATGCACGTGTTAGCCCAACCATCAAGGCACACTTTCTAACACATAAACATGAAAAAAAAATCAATAATATTCGGCAATTCCTTACTACGTAGTAAATTTTTACAAATATTGAAAAAAAAACAGAAATTGGCAACCGCAGTTAAATACCCAATATACCAATAACTACGTCGTATCTGACAAAAACAAAATCACGCATGGGTAGCCAGATCATCTAGACACACTTTCCAACATTAAAAAAGCAAAAGTTTTACGACACTATTTCGCAATATCTTACGGAAAAATGACTTGGCAAAAAAATTTAAAAAAATTAAAAAGGGACACTCGCGGTAAAATGCCCGACATTCTAATATACGACATCTCAGATAAAAAAAAAGACATGCACGTGTTAGCCCAACCATCAAGGCACACTTTCTAACACATAAACATGAAAAAAAAATGAATGATATACGGCAATTCCTTACTACGTAGTAATTTTTACAAATATTGAACAAAAACAGATATTGGTAACCGCAGTTAAATACCCAATATACCAATAACTACGTCGTATCTGACAAAAACAAAGTCATGCATGGGTAGCCAGATCATCTAGACACACTTTCCAACACTAAACAAGCAAAAGTTTTACGACACTATTTGGCAATATCTTACGGAAAAATGACTTGGCAAAAAAATGAAAAAAAATGAAAAAGGGGCACTCGCGGTAAAATGGTTCTCGTGGTGATGAACGACATTTTAACTAAAAAAAAAACATGCACATGGTAGCCAAACAATCCACCAAGACTTTCCACAACTGATAACCTATACAAGTTGCACCATTCTACGACAATTTCATAATACGTAATAACTTTGATAATTATGCAAACTACCTCAGAAGGGTAAACTCGGACGCGAACGACCCCGACGCGTCTCAGAAATCGGGGAAGGAGTACAGCTACAGCAATGCACATCTGGACACTACTAGTGCGTGTAGGGGAGACACCTCCTGCAGGTCGATCACCCACAAATTCAGTCACAGGGGTGAGTCACGTGAGAAAAACCTGTTTTTTTTTGACGCTCGGGGTCGCAAACGACCCACCGTACCTATCCAGGGTTAAACACTATACACTATACACACTTATGCACTATACAATATACACTACATACACTTATACACTATATACATTTATACACTTATACACACTTATACACTATACACACTTAAAGACTTATACACTATACACTATACACACTTATACACTATACACACTTATATACTTATACAATACACTATACACACTTATTCGTTATACACACTTATACAATTATACACTATACACACTGATACACTATACACACTTATACACTATACAAACTTATACACATTTACACTTATACACTTATACACTATAAACACTTATATACTATACACACTATACACTTATACACTTATACACTATACACACTTATACACTAAACACTATACACAATTATACACTATACACACTTATACATTATACACCCTTATACAGTATACACACTTATACACAATACACTATACACACTTATACACTATACACTATACACACTTATACACTATACACACTTACACACTATACACTATACACACTTATATACCATACACACTTATACACTATACACACTTATACACTTATACACTATACACACTTATACACTTATACACTTATACACTATACACACTTAAAGACTTATACACTGTACACTATACAAACTTATGCACTATACATACTTATACACTTATACACTATACACTATACACAATTATACAATTATACACTATACACACTTATACTCTATATACACTTATACACTATACACACTTATACACTTATACACTATACACTATACACACATATATACTATACACACTTATACACTTATACACTTATACACTATACACACTTATACACTCTACACAATTATACACCATACACCCTTATACAGTATACACACTTATACACTATACACTATACACACTTATACACTATACACACTTATACACTGATACACTTATACACTTATATACTATACACTATACACTTCACACATTTATACACTATAAACACTATACACTTACACACTTATACACTATACACAATTACACACTCTATACACTTTTACACTTATATACTATACACTATACACACTAATAGACACTTATACACTATACATATTTATATACTATATACACTTATACAATATACACACTTATACACTATACACTCTTATACACTATATGCTCATTACACTATACACTATACACACTTATCTACTATATATTATACACACTAATACACTATAAACTATACACACTTATACACACTTATACACACTTGACACTATACTCAATTATACACTATAAAATAAACTCTATTATACACTATAAACACTTATACACTTATACACCGTACACACTTATACACCATACAATATGCACACTTATACACAATACAAACTTATATATTAATACACTTATACTCCATACACTATACACACTTATACACTTATACACATTTACACTATACACACTTATACACTACAAACACTTATACACTACACACACTTATACACTTATACACTTATACACTATACACTATACACACTTAAATACTTTTACACTATAAACTATACACACACACTTATACAGTATACACTATACAACCTTATACACTCGGATACTATACACCATACACACTAATTCACCATACACACTTATACACTTATACACTATTCACACTTATACACTTATACACTTATACACTATACACACTTATACTCTATACACTTATACACTATACACACTTATACACTTATGAACTATACACTATGCACACTTAGACACTATACACACTATACACTCATACAATTATACACTGTACACACTTATACACTATACACACTTATACACTTATATGCTATACACTCTACACACTTATACACTTATACACTTATATACTATACACTATACGCATTTATACACACTTATACACTATACACTCTCATACACTTATACACTATACACACTTATACAATATACACACTTATACACTATACACATTTATACACTTATACACTATACACTATACACACTTATTTACTATACAGACTTATACACTTATACACTATACACACTCATTCACTTATACACTATACACACTCAAACACTTATACACTATACACACTTATACAATATACACACTTATACACTATACACACTTATACACTTATACACTATACACTCTACACACTTCTACACTATACACACTTAAACACTTATACACTATACACTATACACACTTACAAACACTTATACGCTTATACACTTATACACTCTACACACTTATTCACTATACACACTTATACACTTATACACTATAAAATATATACAGTAATAAACTATACACAATTATACACTATAGACTCTTACACACTTATACACTATAAACTATACATACTAGTACACTATACACACTTATACACTTATACACTTATAAACTATACACTATACACTCTTATACACTATACACACTTTTAAACTATACACACTTATACACTAATCACACTAATACACAATTATACACTATACACACTTATACACTTATATACACTTATAAACACTCATACACTTATACACTATACACTATACACAAAAATACACTATACACACTTACACACTTATACACTATACACTATATACACTTATAAACTTATACACACTTATACACTTATACACTTATACACTATACATTATACACACTTATACACTATTCACTCTATACAGTTATACATTTATACACTCTACACTATACAATATACACACTCATACACTATACACACTTATACACTATATAAACTTATACACTACACACTTATACACTATACACTTTACACATCTATACACTATACACACTTATATGCTATACACTATACACACTTATACACTATACACACATACACTTATACGCTTATACACTTATACAATTATACACTAAATACTATACACACTTAAAAACTATACATCACTTATAAACTATACAGACTTATACACTTATACACTATACACAATACACACTTATACACTATATACTATACACACTTATACACCATACACTATACACACTTATACACTATACACACTTATATACACATATGCACACTTATACACCATACACTATACACACTTATACACTTATACACTATTCACTTACACACTTATACACTATACACACTTATACACTTAAAAACTATACACTCTATACAAATATACATTATACTCTATAAACACTTATACACTATACAATATACACTATGCACACTTATACACTATACACACTTATACACTTATACACTCATACACTTATACACTTTTACACTATACTTTATACACACTTATACACTATAAAAACTTATACAATTATACACTTTACACTATACACACTAATACACTATATACACTTATATAATATACACTCTTATACACTATACACACTTATACACTTATAAACTATACACTTATACACTATACATTATACAGACTTATATACTATACACACTTATACACACATACACTTATACACTATACACTATACACACTTATACACTATACACACTTATACATTTATAAACATATACACTTATACACTATACACTATACACTATACACACTTATACACTATACACTATACACACTAATACACAATTATACACTATACACACTTATACACTTATACACTATACACTATACACACTTAAACATATTTACACTATACACTATACACACTTATACACTTATACAGTATACACTATACACATTAATATACTCATACACTACACACTATACACACTAATTCACCATACACACTTATACACTTATACACTATACACTCTACACACTTATACACTATACACACTTATACAATATACACACTTATACACTTTTACACTTATACACTATGTACACTTATACACTTATACACTATACACACTTATACACTTATGCACTATAAACTATACACACTTAGACACTATGCACACTATACACTTATACACTTATATACTATACACACTTATACACTATACACTATACACACTTATACACTTATACACTTATACACTATGCATTATACGCACTTATACACACTTATGCACTATATAACAGATATACATTATACACATTCATACACTTATACACTATACACACTTATAAACTATATGCACTTATACACTTATACACTATACACTATACACACTTATACACTATACACACTGATACACTATACACACTTATTCACTTATGCACTTATACACTATACACTATACACACTTACACACACTTATACACTTATACACTTATACACATATACACTATACACACTTATTTACTATACACACTTATACACTTATACACTATAAACTATACACACTAATACACTATACACACTAGTACACTATACACACTTATACACTTATACACTTATAATCTATATACTATACACTCTTATACACTATTAACACTAATACACACTTATACACTATACACACTATACACTTATACACTATACACCATACACACTAATACACTATACACACTTATACACTTATACACTTATACACTATACACTATATACACTAATACACTATACAGACTTATACACTATTCATACTTTAAACTTATACATTTTTACACTATACACTATACACAATTATACACTATACACACTTATACACTACAAACTTATACACTATACACTATACACACTAATACACTATACACGCTTATACACTTATACACTCATACACTATACACTATATACACTTATATACTATACACAATTATACACTTATACACTTATACACACTTATACACTATACACACTTATACACTTATACACTTACACACTATACACTATATACACTTATACAATATACACACTTATACACTATACACACTATATACTTATACATTTATATACTTTACACTATACACACTTATACACTATTCACACTTTATACTTATACCTTTATACACTATACACTATACACTATACACACTAATACACTATACACACTTATACACTACACACTTATTCACTATACACTATATACATCTATAAACTATACACAATTATACGCTATACACTATACACACTTATATACTATACACACATACACTTATACACTATACACTATACACACTTATACACACTTATACACCATATACTATACCCACTTATACACTATACACTATACACACTTATACACACTTATACACCATATACTATACACACTTATACACTATACACCATACACACTTATATACACATATACACACTTCTACACTATACAGTATACACACTTATACAATATATACACTTATACACTATACACACTTATACACTTAAACACTATACACACTTATACACTTAAACACTATACACTATACACACTTATACAATATACTCTATAAACACTTATACACTATACAATATACATTTTTCCCACTTATACACTATAAACACTTATACACTTATACACTCATACACTTATACACTTTTACACTATACAATATACAAATTTTTACACTATACACATTTATACACTTACACACTATACACTATACACATTTATACACTATACACACCTATATAATATACACACTTATACACAATACACACTTATACACTTATAAACTATACACTTATACACTATACACTATACACACTTATACACTTATACACTATACACACTTAAACACTTAAACACTATACACTATACACACTTGTAAACTATACACACTATACACCTAGACCCTTATACACTATACACTATACACACTTATACTCTATGCACACTTATACACTTATACACTATACACTATACACACTTATACACTATACACACTTATACAATATAAACACTTATACACTTATACACTATACACTATACACATCTATACACTATACACACTTATACACTATACACACTTATACACTTATACACTTATACACACTTATACACTAAACACACTTATACACTATACACACTTACACACTATGCAAACTTATACACTGTATACACTATTACACTACACACTATACACACATATATACTTATACACGCTTATACACTACACACACTTTAACCCTGGATAGGTACGGTCCTCGGACACCCCTTTAAGGGTATACTCGGACGCGAACGACCCCGACGCCAAAAAAAATTCTTGAAAAATCAGTTTTTGCAGTAACCTCCTTTTTTCTTTTGCCAAAAAAAACTTCAATGAATGCTTAAAACAACTGTAAAGATAAATACTACTCATCTACAGAAAAACTATTTATTATAAATATTTTAAAAAATTAAGTAGAAAAAAAAAAAGACCTGACATAAAAATTCATAAAAAAAAAGTTTATACATATATACACAAATCCTTTTAGGAATTGATTCTTGAATGTTTAGGACACATCTTGATGTATTTTGGATGAAGTCAGACCCATGGAGGTGAAGATCTGAAATGAGAAAAAAAGGGTAACTTTTTTTGGCCAAAAAAAATTATCCAAATTTCATGAATTTTTTTGGGTACCCAAATGAAATAGGAAGTGGCTAATTTTTTTAGGGAATAAACATATGTTATCCTAAAATAGAAATATGTAAAAAAATCTTCATTATTTTGTAAATTACATTTATATCAGGGGCCATATCTAAAGGTAATTTTTTGAGTACTTGGAAATTTCGTAAAAAAATACATATATTTAATATATAATATGATATTTATGCAGGTAAAAATATACTAAAATATCACAAATTCTATAGGGAACAAGAATATATATAGATAGGGCAGCTTACGCTTCGGATATGTCCACAAAATGGCCGCCAACCACACTGACTCAGACTCCCTAATCTGCCACTTGAAATGTAGGAAGGGTATGTCAATTTCAAGGTGTTATTTACTATCTAATTATTATTGGATATGCATAAAAATTGTATGGTGGGTTGCTGGATAATTGTCGATTATTTTACGACTATAAAATTAAAATTCTGACCCAAAGAATTTTTTTTGAAGGGAAATAAAATCGAAAAAAAAAATGTAAAACAATATTTTAGCTAAAAAAAATTGATGATATTCAATCAAAAAAAAAAGTAAACAAAATTTTCCGACAAATAAACATCTAGAGGAATCATTACTCTGTGATAGTTCCTTAGTACGTAGTAATTTTGAAAGAATTGGGAAAAAACGAAAAAATGGCAATCACCGGAAAATCGAACACATACCTATATATACGCCATATCTGGCTAAAAAAAAGATAGGCATGGGTAGCCAGATCATCTAGAAACACTTTCCAACACTATAAAAATATAAGTTTTGCGACACTACTTGCCAATTCCTTACGGTAACATGACTAAGCAAAAAAATGCAAAACAAATAAAAAGGGGCACTCGTGGAAAAATGGCCATTCTAATATACGGCATTTCAGAAAAAAAAAATTTCAGCCACGTGCTAGGCAAACCATCAAGGCATATTTTCCGACAAATAAACATATAAATGAAATATTACTCTGTGATAGTTCCTTAGTACGTAGTAATTTTGAAAGAAATGGGAAAAAACGAAAAAATGGCAATCACAGGAAAATCGAACACATACTTATATATACGCCATATCTGGCTAAAAAAAAATAGGCATGGGTAGCCAGATCATCTAGAAACACTTTCCAACACTATAAAAATATAAGTTTTGCGACACTACTTGCCAATTCCTTACGGTAACATGACTAAGCAAAAAAATGCAAAACAAATATAAAGGGGCACTCGCGGAAAAATGCCCAACATTCTAATATACGGCATCTCAGATAAAAAAAAAGACATGCACGTGTTAGCCCAACCATCAAGGCACACTTTCTAACACATAAACATGAAAAAAAAATCAATAATATACGGCAATTCCTTACTACGTAGTAAATTTTTACAAATATTGAAAAAAAACAGAAATTGGCAACCGCAGTTAAATACCCAATATACCAATAACTACGTCGTATCTGACAAAAACAAAATCACGCATGGGTAGCCAGATCATCTAGACACACTTTCCAACATTAAAAAAGCAAAAGTTTTACGACACTATTTCGCAATATCTTACGGAAAAATGACTTGGCAAAAAAATTAAAAAGGGACACTCGCGGTAAAATGCCCGACATTCTAATATACGACATCTCAGATAAAAAAAAAGACATGCACGTGTTAGCCCAACCATCAAGGCACACTTTCTAACACATAAACATGAAAAAAAAATGGATAATATACGGCAATTCCTTACTACGTAGTAATTTTTACAAATATTGAAAAAAAAACAGAAATTGGTAACCGCAGTTAAATACCCAATATACCAATAACTACGTCGTATCTGACAAAAACAAAGTCATGCATGGGTAGCCAGATCATCTAGACACACTTTCCAATACTAAACAAGCAAAAGTTTTACGACACTATTCGGCAATATCTTACGGAAAAATGACTTGGCAAAAAAATGAAAAAAAATGAAAAAGGGGCACTCGCGGTAAAATGGTCCTCGTGGTGATGAACGACATTTTAACTAAAAAAAAAAACATGCACATGGTAGCCAAACAATCCACCAAGACTTTCCACAACTGATAACCTATACAAGTTGCACCATTCTACGACAATTTCATAATATGTAATAACTTTGATAATTATGCAAACTACCTCAGAAGGGTAAACTCGGACGCGAACGACCCCGACGCGTCTCAGAAATCGGGGAAGGAGTACAGCTACAGCAATGCACATCTGGACACTACTAGAGCGTGTAGGGGAGACACCTCCTGCAGGTCGATCACCCACAAATTCAGTCACAGGGGTGAGTCACGTGAGAAAAACCTGTTTTTTTTTGACGCTCGGGGTCGCAAACGACCCACCGTACCTATCCAGGGTTAAACTATACACACTTATACACATATACACTTATATACTAAATACTATACACACTTATAAAATATACACTATGCACACTTATACACTATACACTATACACACTTATACACTATACACTATACACACTTATACACTATACACTCTTATACTTTTATAAACTATACACTATACAAACTTAAACACTATACACTATACTCACTTGTAAACTATACACACTATACACCTATACACTTATACACTATACACTATACACACTTATACTCTATGCACACTATACACTTATACACTTATACACTATACACTATACACACTTATACACTATACACACTTATACAATATACACACTTATACACTTATACACTATACACTATACACATATATACACTATACACACTTATACACTATTCACACTTATACAATTATACACTTATACACACTTATACACTAAACACACTTATACACTTAAACACCATACACTATACACACTTATACACTATATACACTTATACAATATATACACTTATACACTATACATACTTATACACTATACACACTTATACACTATATACAATCATACAGTATACACTATACACACTTATACACTATATACTCATACACTATACACTATACACACTTATACACTATACACACTTATACACTTATACACTACACTATACACCTTATACACTATACGCTTTGCACACTCAAACACTATACAAAATACACTATACACAATTATACACTTATACACCTATACACTATACACACTTATACACAATATACTATACACACTTAAACACTCATACAATATACACTATACACACTTATACACTATACACTATACATACTTATACACTTAAACACTTATAAACAATACACTATACACTATACACACTTATACACTATACACACTTACACACTATGCACACTTATACACTGTATACACTATTAAACTACACACTATACACACTTATATACTTATACACACTTATACACTATACACACTTTTACACTATACACACTTATACACATATACACTTATATACTGAATACTATACACACTTATAAACTATACACTATACACACTTATACACTATACACTATACACACTTATACACTATACACTCTTATACTTTTATAAACTATACACTATACACACTTATAAACTATACACTAGAGACACTTATACACTTATAAACTATACACTATACACACTTATACACATATACACTCTTATACACTTATACACTCTACACTATACACATTTATACACTATACACTATACACACTTATACAATATACACTATAAACATCTATAAGCTGTACACACTTATACACGATACACACTTATAAACTACACACACTTATACACTATATACACTAATACACTATACACTATACACTATATACTATACACACTTATAAAATATTCCCTATACACACTTATACACTATACACACTTATACACTATACAAACTTATACACTTATACACTATACACAATTATATACTATACAATATACACACTCATACACTATACACTATAGAGACTTATACACTATACACTTTACACACTTATACCCTATACACACCTATAAACTATATAGTATATACTATACACACTTATACACTAGACACACTTATACACACTTATACACTATACACACTTATACACTATAAACACTTATACACTTATACACTTATACACTTATACACTATGCACTATACACACTTATAAACTATACATACTTATACACTTATATACTTATACACCATACAATATACACACTTTTAAACTATACGCACTTATATACTATACACACATTATACACTACACATTTATACACTTTACACTATAAATATATACACTACACTATACACACTTATATATTTATACAATTATACACTATACACTATACACACTTATACACTATACACACTTTTACACTTATACACTTATACACTATATACACTATACACTATACAAACTTATACACTATAAACAAATATACAATTATACACTTATACCCCTATGCACTATACACACTTATTCCCTTTCCACACCATACACTTATACACTGTACACTATACGCACTTATACACTATACACACTTATACACTTATACACTATACACTATACACACTAATACACACTTATACACTATACAATATACACTATACACAATTATACACTTATACACTTATAGACTATACACACTTATACACAATATACAATTCACACTTGAACACTCATACAATATACACTATACACACTTATAGACTATACACTATACATACATATACACTTATACACTTATAAACTATACACTATACACTATACACACTTATACACTATATACACTTACACACTATGCACACTTATACACTGTATACACTATTACACTACACATTATACACACTTATAGACTTATACACACTTATACACTATACACACTTTTACACTATACACACTTATACACATATACACTTTTACACTATAACCACTTTTACACTATACACACTTATACACATATACACTCATACACTAAATACTATACACACTTATAAACTATACACTATACACACTTATACACTATACACTATATACATTTATACAATATACACTCTTATACCTTCATACACTATACACTATACAAACTTATACACTAAACACTATAAACACTTATACACTATACACTATACACACTTATACACTTATACACTATACACTATACACACTTATACACATATACACTTATACACATATACACTTATACACTAAATACTATACACACTTATAAACTATACACTATACACACTTATACACTATACGCTATACACAATTATACACTATACACTCTTATACACTTATACACTATACACTATACACACTTATACACTATACACTATACACACTTATACACTATACACTATACACACTTATACACTATACACTATAAACATCTATATGCTGTAAACACTTATACACTATATACACTTATACACTATACACACTTATAAACTACAGACACTTATACACTATATACACTTATACACTATACACTATACACACTTATACACTATACACTATACACAATTATACACTATACACTATACACACTTATACACTATACACTATACTTTATACACACTTATAAACTATTCACTATACACACTTCTACACTATACACACTTATACACTATACAAACTTATACACTTATACACTATACACAATTATACACTATACAATATACACACTCATACATTAAACACTATACATACTTATACACTATACATTTTACACACTTATACACTATACACACTTATACACTATACAGTATATACTATACAAACGTATACACTACACACTTATACACACTTATACATTATATGCACTTATACACTATAAACACTTATACACTTCTACACTTATACACTTATACACTATGCACTATACACACTTATAAACTATACACACTTATACACTTATACACTCATACACTATACAATATACACACTTATACACTATACGCATTTATATACTATACACACATTATACACTATACACACTTATACACTTTCACACTATAAACATATACACTACACTATACACACTTATATATTTATACAATTATACACTATACACTATACACAATTATACACTATACACACTTATACACTTATACACTTATACACTATATACACTATACACTATACAAACTTATACACTATACACAATTATACACTTATACACTTATACACTTATACACTATACACACTTATTCCCTTTCCACACCATACACTTATACACTTATACACTATACACTATACACACTTATACACTATACACACTTATACACTTGTACACTATACACTATACACACTAATATGCACTTATAAACTATACACACTAATACACTCATTCATTCATTCACACTTATACAATCATACACTATACACACTTATACACTACACACTATACCTATTTATACACTATACATACTTATACTCATATACACTACACTATACATCTTATACACTATATGCTATACACACTTATACAATATACAATATACACTATACACACTTATACACTTATACACTATACACTATACACACTGATACACAATATACTATACACACTTATACACTATACACACTTATACACTATACACTATACACACTTATACACTATACACTATACACTATACACACCTATACACTTATACACTTATACACTATACACTATACACACTTATACACTATATACTATATAATCAGCCACCAGGAAACCCATAGTTTTGAAAATCAGCCTCCTGGTAAGCCCAAAGTTTGAAAATCAGCCCCCTGGTAAACCAAAAGTTTGAAAATCAGCTCCCTGAAACCAAAAGTTTTCAAATCAACCCCAAGGAAACCCAAAGTTATAAAATGATCTCCTGGGAAACCCAAAGTTTGAAAATCAGCCCCCAGGAAAACCAAAAGTTCAAAAAATCAGCCCCCTGAAAACCATAAGATTGAAAATTAGCCCCCAGAAAACCCAAAGTTTGAAAATCAACCCCAAAGGAAACCCAAAGTTTGAAAATCAGCCACCTGAAAAATCCAAAGTTTGGAAATCTGCCCCCTGAAAACCAAAAGTTATAAAATCAGTCCCCAGGAAACCGAAAGTTTGAAAATCAGCTCCCAGAAAACCCATAGTTTTAAAAAACAGCCCCAAAAAACCACAAGTTTGAAAATAAGCCCTCCCGAAAACCAGAAGTTTGGGAATCAGCCCCCTGAAATCTAAAGTTTGAATATCAGCCCCGTGAAAACCCAAAGTTTGAAAATCAGCCCCCTGGAAACCAAAAGTTTGAAAATCAGCGCCCAAGAAACCCACAGTTTAAAAATCATTCCTTGGAGAACCCGAAGTTCGAAAATCCGCCCCCTGGAAAACCAAAAGTTTGAAAATAAGCCCCAAGGAAACCCAAAGTTTTGAAATCAGCCCCTGGAAAACCTACAGTTTGAAAATCAGCCTCCTGGAAAACGCAAAGTTTGGAAATCCGCCCACAGGAAACCCAAAGTTTGAAAATGAGCCCACTTCAAAAACCTACAGTTTGAAAAAGAGCCTCCTGGAAAACCCAAAGTTTGTAAATCAGCCCCCTGAAAAACGCAAAGTTTGAAAATAAGACCCCTGAAAACCCAAAGTTTGAAAATCAGCCCCCAGGAAACCCAATGTTTGAAAATCAGTCCCTTGGAGATCCCAAAGTTTGAAAACCAGCACCAAAAAACTAAAAGTTTTAATATCAGCCCCCTGAAAACCATAGATTTGAAAATCAGCCCCCTGAAAATCCAGAGTTTGAAAATCAGCCCCCAGGAAACCCATCGTTTGAAAATCAGCCCCCAGGAAAGCCCCAAGTTTGAAAATCAGCCACCTGGTAAACCAAGAGCTGAAACTCAGCCCCCTGACACCAAAAGTTTTATAATCAGCCCCAAGGAAACCCAAAGTTTGAAAATGATCTCTCGGGAAACCCAAAGTTCGAAAATCCGCCCCAGGAAAACCAAAAGTTTGAAAATCAGCCCCTTGAAAACCAAGTTTGAAAATCAGCCCCTTCGAGAACCCAAAGTTTGGAAATCAGCCACCTGAAAACCATAAGATTGAAAAGTAGCCCCCAGAAAACACAAAGTTTGGAAATCAACCCCAAGGAAACTCAAAGTTTGAAAATCAGTCACCTGAAAAATCCAAAGTTGGGAAATCTGCCCCCTGAAAACCAAAAGTTCGAAAATTAGCCCCCGGGAAACACAAAGTTTGAAAATCAGCCTCCAGAAAACCCATAGTTTGAAAAACAGCCCCAAAAAAACAAAAAATTTAAAATAAGCCCTCCTGAAAACCAGAAATTTTGAAATCAGCCCCCTGAAACCAAAAGTTTGAAAATCAGCCCCGTGAAAACCCAAAGTTTGGAAATCAGCCCCATGGAAACCAAAAGTTTGAAAATCAGCCCCCAGGAACCCCACAGTTTAAAAATCATTCCTTGGAGAACCCAAAGTTCAAAAATCCGCCCCCTGGAAAATCAAAATTTTGAAAATCAGCCCTTGGAAAACCCAGAGTTTGAAAATCAGCCTCCTGGAGAACCCAAAGTTTGAAAATCTGTCTCAAGGAAACCCAAAGTTTGAAAATGAGCCCCCTTGAAAACCTACAGTTTGAAAAACAGCCTCCTAGAAAACCCAAAGTTTGTAAATCAGCCCCTGAAAAACACAAAGTTCGAAAATCCGCCCCCTGAAAACCCAAAGTTCGGAAATCAGGCCCCAGGAAACGCAAAGTTTGAAGATCGGCCCCCGAGAAACCCAAAGTTTGAAAAGCAGCCGCCTGGTAAACCAAAAGTTTGAAAATCAGCCCCCTGAAAACCAAAAGTTTGAAAATCAGCCCCCGGGAAACCCAAAGTTTGAAAATCAGCCCCCAGAAAACCCATAGTTTGAAAATCAGCGTATGAATACCAAAACATTGAAAATAAGCCCTCTTGAAAACCAAAATTTTGAAAATCAGCCCACTGAAACGAAAAGGTTGAAAATCAGCCCCGTGAAAACCCAAGTTTGAAAATCAGACCCCTAAAAACCAAAAGTTTGAAAATCTGCCCCAAGGAAACCCACAGTTTAAAAATCATTCCTTGGAGAACCCAAAGTTCAAAAATCAGCCCCCTTGAAAAACAAAAGTTTGAAAATCAGCCCCAAGGAAACCCAAAGTTTGAAAATCATCCCTTGGGGAAACTAAAATTTGAAAATCAGCCTCCTGGAACACCCAAAGCTTGAAAATCAGCCCGAATGAAACCCAAAGTTTGAAAATGAGCCCCTTGAAAACCTACAGTTTGAAAAACAGACTCCTGGAAAACCGAAAGTTTGTAAATCAGCCACCTGAAAAACACAAAGTTTGAAAATCAGCCCCCTGAAAACCCAAAGTTTGAAAATCAGGCCCAAAGAAACCCAAAGTTTGAAAATCACCCCTGGTAAACCAAAAGTTTGAAAAGCAGCCCCCTGGAAAAAACCCAAAGTTTGAAAATCATCACCCTGAAAACTTCAATGTTTGACAATCAGCCCCCTGGAAAACCCAAAGTTTGAAAATCAGCCCCAAGAAACCCAGTTTGAAAATCAGCCCCTGGAAAACCCAAAGTTAGAAAATCAGCCACCAGGAAACCCAAAGTTTGAAAATTACCCCTCAGGAAAACCAAAAGTTTAAAAATCAACTCCCTGGAAAACCAAAAGTTTGAAAATCAGCCCCAAGGAAACCCAAAGTTAGAAAATCAGCCCCTTGAAATACTCAAAGTTTGAAAAAATCAACCCACTGACAACCAAAAGTTCGAAAATTAGCCACCAGGAAACCCGTAGTTTGAAAATAAGCCCCCTGGAAACTGCAAAGTTTGAAAATCAGCACCAGAAAACCAAAAGTTTGAAAATCAGCCCTTGAAAACCAAAAGTTTGAAAATCAGCCCCCTGAAAACCCAGAGTTTAAAAATCAGCCCTTTGAAATCCCAGTTTGAAAATCAGCTCCAAGAAAACCAAAGTTTGAAAATCAGCCCCACAGGAAACTCACAGTATATAAATCATTCCCTGGAAAACCCAAAGTTCGAAAGTCCGCCCCCTGGAAAACCAAGTTTGAAAATAAGCCCCCAGAAAACCCAAAGTTTGAAAATCAGCCCCTTGGAGATCCCAAAGTTTCAAAATCAGTCCCAACAAACCAAAAGTTTTAAAATCATCCTCCTGAAAAGCAAAAATTTGAAAAAACAGCCCCCTGAAAACCTGAAGTTTGAAAATCAGCCCCCCAGGAAACCCATAGTTTGAAAATCAATCCCCTTGAAAACCAAGTTTGAAAATCAGCCCCTGGAAAACCTACAATTTGAAAATTAGCCTACTGGAAAACAGAAAGTTTGAAATTTAGCCCCTTGGAAAACCAAAAGTTTGAAAATCGGCTCCCAGGGAACCATAGGTTGGAAAATCAGCACCCAAGAAAACCTACAGTTTGAAAAACAGACTCCTGGAAAGCCCAAAGTTTGTAAATCAGCCACCTGAAAACTACAAAGTTTCAAAATCAGCCCCCTGAAAACCCAAAATTTGAAAATCAGGCCAAAGGAAAGCCATAATTTGGAAATCATCCCACGGGAATCCCAAAGTTTGAAAATCAGCCCCCTTGAAAACCAAAAGTTTGAGAATCAGCCCCAAAGAAACCCAAAGTTTGAAAATCAGCCCCTGGAAAACCTACAATTCGAAAATCAGCCTGTTGGAAAATCCAAAGTTTTATATTACCCATAAGGAAAACCAAAGTTTGAAAATGAGCCACCTTGAAATCCTAGAGTTTGAAAAACAGACTCCTGGAAAACCCAAAGTTTGTAAATCAGCCACCTGAAAAACACAAAGTTTGAAAATCAGCCCCCCGAAAACCCAAAGATCGAAAATCAGGCCCAAGGAAACCCAAAGTTTCAAAATCAGCTCCCGGGAAACCCAAAGTTTATAAAGCAGCCCCCTAGAAAAAACCGAAAGTTTGAATATCATCACCCTGAAAACCCCAAAGTTTGAGAATCAGCCCCTGGGAAACCCAAAGTTTGAAAATCAGCCCCAAGAAACCCAGAGTTTGAAAAACAGCCCCCTGGAAACCCGAAAGTTATAAAATCAGCGCCCAGGAAACCAAAAGTTTGAAAATTAGCCCTCAGGAAAACCAAAAGTTTGAAAAGCAACTCCCTGGAAAATAAAAAGTTTGAAAATCAGCCCCCTGGAAAACCCAAAGTTGGAAATTCAGCCCCCTGGAAAACCAAAAGTTTGAAAATCAGCCCCCAGGAAACCCAAAGTTTGAGAATCAGCCCCTTGAAAAACCCAAAGTTTGAAAAAATCAGCCCACTGACAACCAAAAGTATGAAAATCAGCCATCAGGAAACCCGAAGTTTAAAAATAAGCCCCCTGGAAACTTCAAAATTTGAAAATCAGCCCCAGGAAAACAAAAGTTTGAAAATCAGCCCCCTGATAACCAAATGTTCGAAAATAAGACCCTTGAAAACCCAAAGTTTGAAAATCAGCCCTCTGAAATCCCAGTTTGAAAATCAGCCCCAAGAAACCCAAAGTTTGAAAATGAGCCCCCCTGAAACCCAAAGTTTGAGATTCAGCCCCCTGGAAAACCCAAAGTTTAAAAATCTGCCCCCTGAACACCAAAAGTTTGAAAATCAGCCCCCAGGAAACCCAAAGTTTGAAAGTCAGCCCTCTGAAAAACCCAAAGTTTAAAAATTAGCCCCAGGAAATCCAAAGTTTGAAAATAAGCCCCAAAAACCAAAAGTATGAAAATCAGACCCCGGGAAACCTAAAGTTTTGAAATCAGCCCCCTGGAAAACCCAAAGTTCAAAAATCCGCCCCAGGAAACCCAAAGTTTAAACATCAGCCTTTTGTAAAACCCAAAGTTGTGAAATCAGCCCCTGAAAACCAAAAGTTTGAAAATCAGCCCCTTGAAAATAGAGTTTGGAAATCAGCCCCCTGAAAACCTAAAGTTTGAAAATCAGCCCCCTGAAACCCAGAAATTTGAAAATCATCCCCCCGAAAACCCAAAGTATGAAAATCAGCCCCATGGAAACCCAAAGTTGGAAAATCAGCCCAGGAAAACCAAAAGTTAAAAAGTCAGTGCCCTGAAAACCCAAAGGTTGAAAATCAGACCCCATGAAAACCAAAAGTTTGAAAATCAGCCCCTTGAAAACCCAAAGTTGGAAAATCAGCCCCCAGGGAACCCAAAGTTTCAAAATTAGCCCCAAAGGATACCCAAAGTTTGAAAATCAGCCCCCAGGAAACCAAAAGTTTACAAAGCATCTTCCTGGAAAAAAACCAAAAGTTTGAAAATCATCCCCCTGAAAAACCCAAAGTTTTAAAATCAGCTCCCAAGAAACCAAGTTTGAAAATAATCCCCCTGGAAAACCCAAAGTTTGTAAATCAGCCCCTTGGAAAACCCAAAGTTTGAAACTATGCCCCCAAAAAACCCAAAGTTTGAAAATCAGCCCCAAAGATACCCCAAAATTTGAAAATCAGCCCCTACGAAACCCAAAGATTGAGAATCAGCCCCTTGAAACCCCAAAGTTTGTAAATCAGCCCCCTGACAACCCAAAGTTTGAAAATCAGCCCTTCCAGATACCAAAGTTTGAAAATCAGCCCCAAAAAACCAAAAGTTTTAAAATCAGCCCCTGAACACCAAATATTTTAAAATCAGCCCCCTTAAAACCCAAAGTTTGAAAATCAGCCCCTTGAAAACCCAAAGTATGAAAATCAGCCCCCAGGAAACCCAAAGTTTTAAAATCAGCCCTTGGAAAGCCCAAAGTTTGAAAATCAGCCAACTGGTAAACAAAAAGTTTGAAAATCATCCCCTGAAACCAAAAGTTTGAAAATCACCCCTAAGGAAACCCAAAGTTTGAAAACCATCCCCCAGAAAACCCAGAGTTTGAAAATCAGCCCCCAGAAAACCCAAAGTTTGAAAACCAGCCCCCTGAAACCAAAAGTTTGGAATTTAGCCCACTGGAAAACCGAAAGTTTGAAAATCTGCCCTCAGGAAACCCAAAGTTTGAAAATCAGCCCCTTGAAAAACCCAAAGTTTGAAAAAATCAGCCCACTGACAACCAAAAGTTTGAAAATCAGCCACCAGGAAACCCAAAGTTTGAAAATAAGCCCACTGGAAACTGCAAAGTTTGAAAATCAGCGCCAGGAAAACAAAAGTTTGAAAATCAGCCCTTGAAAACCAAAAGTTTGAAAATCAGCTCCCTGAAAAACCAAAGTTTTAAAATCAGCCCTTTGATATTCCAGTTTGAAAATCAGCCCCAAGAAAACGAAAGTTTAAAAATCAGCCCCCAGGAAACCCAAAGTTTGAAAAGGAGCCCCCAGGAAACCCACAGTTTAAAAATCATTCCCTGGAAAACCAAAAGTTCGAAAATCTGCCCCCTGGAAAACCAAAAGTTTGAAAATCAGCCCCCAGGAAACACAAATTTTGATAAACAGCCCCTTGGAGATCCCAAAGTTTGAAAATCAGCCACAAAAAAACTAAAAGTTTTAAAATCAGCCCCCTGAAAACCATAAATTTGAAAATCACCCCCCTGAAAACCCAGAGTTTGAAAATCAGCCCCCAGGAAACCCATCGTTTGAAAATATCCCCCAGGAAAGCCCAAAGTTTGAAAATCAGCCCCCTGGTAAACGAAAAGTGTAAAATCAGCCCCCTGAAACCAAAAGTTTTATAATCAGCACCAAGGAAACCAAAAGTTTGAAAATAGTCTCTCGGGAAACCCAAAATTTGAAAATCAGCCCCCAGGAAAACCAAGAGTTTGAAAATCAGCCCCCTGAAAACCAAAAGTTTGAAAATTAGACCCCTCGAGAACCCAAAGTTTGGAAATCAGCCACCTGAAAACCATAAGATTGAAAATTAGCCCCCAGAAAACCCAGAGTTTGAAAATCAGCCCCAAGGAAACCCAAAGTTTGAAAATCAGTCACCTGAAAAATCCAAAGTTTGGAAATCTGCCCCTGAAAACCAAAAGTTTGAAAGTCAGCCCCCGGGAAACCCAAAGTTTGAAAATCAGCCCTCAGAAAACCCAGTTTGAAAATCAGCCCCCAAAAAACCAAAAATTTAAAATAAGCCCTCCTGAAAACCAGAAATTTGGAAATCAGCCCCCTGAAACCAAAAGTTTGAAAATCAGCCCCGTGAAAACCCAAAGTTTGAAAATCGGCCCCATGGAAACCAAAAGTTTGAAAATCAGCCCCCAGGAACCCCACAGTTTAAAAATCATTCCTTGGAGAACCCAAAGTTCAAAAATCCACCCCCTGGAAAACCAAAAGTTTGAAAATCAGCCCCAAGGAAACCTGAAGTTTGAAAATCAGCCCTTGGAAAACCTACAGTATGAAAATCAGCCTCCTGGAGAACCCAAAGTTTGAAAATCAGTCCCAAGGAAACCCAAAGTTTGAAAAAGAGCCTCCTTGAAAACCTACAACTTGAAAAACAGCCTCCTAGAAAACCCAAAGTTTGTAAATCAGCCACCTGAAAAACACAAAGTTTGAAAATTCGCCCCCTGAAAACCCAAAGTTCGGAAATCAGGCTCCAGGAAATGCAAAGTTTGAAAATCAGCCCCAAGAAGCCAACAGTTTGAAAATCAGCCCCTTGGAAAACCCAAAGTTAGAAAATCGGCCCCCAGGAAACCCAAAGTTTGAAATTGAGCCCCTTGGAAAACCAAAAGTTTGAAAATCAGCCCCAAGGAAACCCAAAGTTTGAAAATCAGCCCCTTGAAAAACCCAAAGTTTGAAAAAATCAGCCCACTGACAACCAAAAGTTTGGAAATCAGCCACAAGGAAACCCAAAGTTTGAAAATAAGCCCCCTGGGAACTGCAAAGTTGGAAAATCAGCGCCAGGGAAACAAAAGTTTGAAAATAAGCCCTTGAAAACCCAAAGTTTGAAAATCAGCCCCCTGAAAACCCAAAGTTTGAAAATCAGCCCATTGATATTCAAGTTTGAAAATCAGCACCAAGAAAACCAAAGTTTAAAAATCAGCCCCCCAAGAAACCAAAAGTCTGAAAATGAGCCCCCAGGAAACCCACAGTTTAAAATCATTCCCTGGAAAACCCAAAGTTCGAAAATCCGCCCCCTGGAGAACCAAAAGTTTGAAAATCAGCCCCCAGGAAACCCAATGTTTGAAAATCAGTCCCTTGGAGATCCCAAAGTTTGAAAATCAGCCCCAAGAAAACCAAAGTTTAAAAATCAGCCCCCCAAGAAACCAAAAGTCTGAAAATGAGCCCCCAGGAAACCCACAGTTTAGAATCATTCCCTGGAAAACCCAAAGTTCGAAAATCCGCCCCCTGGAAAACCCAAAGGTTGAAAATCAGCCCCCAGGAAACCCAATGTTTGAAAATCAGTCCCTTGGAGATCCCAAAGTTTGAAAATCAGCCCCAAAAAACTGAAAGTTTTAAAATTAGCTCCCTGAAAACCATAAATTTGAAAATCAGCCCCCTGAAAACCCAGAGTTTGAAAATCAGCCCCAGGAAAGCCATCGTTTGAAAATCAGCCCCCAGGAAAGCCCAAAGTTTGAAAATCAGCCCCCTGGTAAACCAAGAGTTGAAAATCAGCCCCCTGGTAAACCAAGAGTTGAAAATCAGCCCCCTGAAACCAAAAGTTTTATAATCATCCCCAAGGAAACCCAAAGTTTGAAAATGATCTCTCGAGAAACCCAAAATTTGAAAATCAGCCCCCAGGAACACCAAAAGTTTGAAAATCAGCCCCTTGAAAACCAAAAGTTTGAAAATCAGACCCCTCGAGAACCCAAACTTTGGAAATCAGCCACCTGAAAACCATAAGATTGAAAATTAGCCCCCAAAAAACACAAAGTTTGAAAATCAGCCCCAAGGAAACCCAAAGTTTGAAAATCAGTCACCTGAAAAATCCAAAGTTTGGGAATCTGCCCCCTGAAAACCAAAAGTTTGAAAATCAGCCCCCAGGAACACACAAAGTTTGAACATCAGACCCCTCGAGAACCCAAACTTTGGAAATCAGCCACCTGAAAACCATAAGATTGAAAATTAGCCCCCAGAAAACACAAAGTTTGAAAATCAGCCCCAAGGAAACCCAAAGTTTGAAAATCAGTCACCTGAAAAATAAAAAGTTTGGGAATCTGCCCCCTGAAAACCAAAAGTTTGAAAATCAGCCCCCAGGAAACCCAAAGTTTGAAAATCAGCCTTTAGAAAACCCATAATTTGAAAAACAGCCCCAAAAAAACAAAAAATTGAAAATAAGCCCTCCAGGAAACCAGAAATTTGGAAATCAGCCCCCTGAAACCAAAGGTTTGAAAATCAGCCCCGTGAAAACCCAAAGTTTGGAAACCAGCCCCTGGTAAACCAAAAGTTTGAAAATCAGCCCCCAGGAACCCCACAGTTCAAAAATCATTCCTTGGAGAACCCAAAGTTCAAAAATCCGCCCCCTGGAAAACCAAAAGTTTGAAAATCAGCCCCAAAGAAACCCAAAGTTTAAAAATCAGCCCTTGGAAAACCTACAGTATGAAAATCAGCCTCTTGGAGAACCCAAAGTTTGAGAATGAGCCCCCTTGAAAACCTACAGTTCGAAAAACAGCCTCCTAGAAAACCCAAAGTTTGTAAATCAGCCCCTGAAAAACAAAAAGTTTGATAATCCGCCCCCTGAAAACTCAAATTTTTAAAATCAGGCCCCAGGAAACGCAAAGTTTGAAAATCGGCCCCCGAGAAACCCAAAGTTTGAAAAGCAGCTGCCTGGTAAACCAAAAGTTTGAAAATCAGTCCCCTGAAAACCAAAAGTTTGAAAATCAGCCCCTGGGAAACCCAAAGTTTGAAAATCAGCCCCCAGAAAACCCATAGTTTGAAAATCAGCCCAAGAATACCAAAAGATTGAAATTAAGCCCTCTTGAAAACCAAAATTTTGAAAATCAGCCCCCTGAAACGAAAACTTTGAAAATCTGCCCCGTGAAAACCCAAGTTTGAAAATCAGACCCCTAAAAACCAAAAGTTTGAAAATCTGCCCCAAGGAAACCCACAGTTTAAAAATCATTCCTTGGAGAACCCAAAGTTCAAAAATCAGCCCCCTTGAAAAACAAAAGTTTGAAAATCAGCCCCAAGGAAAACCAAAATTCGAAAATCAGCCCCTGGAAAAACTAAAATTTGAAAATCAGCCTCCTGTAACACCCAAAGCTTGAAAATCTGCCCCAAGGAAACCCAAAGTTTGAAAATGAGCCCCCTTGAAAACCTACAGTTTGAAACAGACTCCTGGAAAACCGAAAGTTTGTAAATCAGCCACCTGAAAAACACAAAGTTTGAAAATCAGCCCCCTGAAAACCCAAAGTTTGAAAATCAGGCCAAAGGAACCCAAAGTTTGAAAATCAGCCCCTGGTAAACCAAAAGTTTGAAAAGCAGCCCCCTGGAAAAAACCCAAAGTTTGAAAATCATCACCCTGAAAACCCCAATATTTGACAATCAGCCCCCTGGAAAACCCAAAGTTTGAAAATCAGCCCCAAGAAACCCAGTTTGAGAATCAGCCCCTGGAAAACCCAAAGTTAGAAAATCCGCCCCCAGGAAACAAAATGTTTGAAAATTACCCCTCAGGAAAACCAAAAGTTTAAAAATCAACTCCCTGGAAAACCAAAAGTTTGAAAATCAGCCCACAGGAAACCCAAAGTTTGAAAATCAGCCCCTTGAAATACTCAAAGTTTGAAAAAATTAACCCACTGACAACCAAAAGTTTTAAAATCAGCCACCAGGAAACCCGTAGTTTGGAAATAAGCCCCCTGGAAACTACAAAGTTTGAAATTCAGCACTTGGAAAACCTACAGTACGAAAATCAGCCTCCTGGAGAACCCAAAGTTTGAAAATCTGTCCAAAGGAAACCCAAAGTTTGAAAATGAGCCCCCTTGAAAACCTACAGTTCGAAAAACAGCCTCCTAGAAAACCCAAAGTTTGTAAATCAGCCCCTGAAAAAAAAAAGTTTGAAAATCCGCCCCCTGAAAACCCAAATTTTGAAAATCAGGCCCCCGGAAACGCAAAGTTTGAGAATCGGCCCCCGAGAAACCCAAAGTTTGAAAAGCAGCCGCCTGGTAAACCAAAAGTTTGAAAATCAGTCCCCTGAAAACCAAAAGTTTGAAAATCAGCCCCCGGGAAACCCAAAGTTTGAAAATCAGCCCCCAGAAAACCCACAGTTTGAAAATCAGCCCAAGAATACCAAAAGATTGAAAATAAGCCCTCTTGAAAACCAAAATTTTGAAAATCAGCCCCCTGAAAAGAAAAGTTTGAAAATCAGCCCCGTGAAAACCCAAGTTTGAAAATCAGACCCCTAAAAACCAAAAGTTTGAAAATCTGCCCCAAGGAAACCCACAGTTTAAAAATCATTCCTTGGAGAACCCAGAGTTCAAAAATCAGCCTCCTTGAAAAACAAAAGTTTGAAAATCAGCCCCAAGGAAACCCAAAATTTGAAAATCAGCCCCGGGAAAAACTAAAATTTGAAAATCAGCCTCCTGTAACACCCAAAGCTTGAAAATCTCCCCCAAGGAAACCCAAAGTTTGAAAATGAGCCCCCTTGAAAACCTACAGTTTGTAAAACAGACTCCTGGAAAACCCAAAGTTTGTAAATCAGCCACCTGAAAAACACAAAGTTTGAAAATCAGCCCCTGAAAACTCAAAGTTTGAAAATCAGGCCAAAGGAACCCAAAGTTTGAAAATCAGCCCCTGGTAAACCAAAAGTTTGAAAAGTAGCCCCCTGGAAAAAAACCCAAAGTTTGAAAATCATCACCCTGAAAACCCCAATGTTTGACAATCAGCCCCCGGAAAAACCCAAAGTTTGAAAATCAGCCCCAAGAAACCCAGTTTGAAAATCAGCCCCTGGAAAACCCAAAGTTAGAAAATCAGCCCCCAGGAAACAAAAAGTTTGAAAATTACCCCTCAGGAAAACCAAAAGTTTAAAAATCAACTCCCTGGAAAACCAAAAGTTTGAAAATCAGCCCCAGGAAACCCAAAGTTTGAAAATCAGCCCCTTGAAATACTCAAAGTTTGAAAGAATCAACCCACTGACAACCAAAAGTTTGAAATTCAGCCACCAGGAAACCCGTAGTTTGGAAATAAGCCCCCTGGAAACTGCAAAGTTTGAAAATCAGCACCAGGAAACCAAAAGTTTGAAAATCAGCCCTTGAAAACCAAAAGTTTGAAAATCAGTCCCCTGAAAACCCAAAGTTTAAAAATCAGCCCATTGAAATCCCAGTTCGAAAATCAGCCCCAAGAAAACCAAAGTTTGAAAATAAGCCCCACAGGAAACCCAAAGTCTCAAAATCAGCCCCCAGGAAACTCACAGTATGTAAATCATTCCCTGGAAAACCCAAAGTTCGAAAATCCGCCCCCTGGAAAACCAAAAGTTTGAAAATAAGCCCCACAGGAAACCCAAAGTCTCAAAATCAGCCCCCAGGAAACTCACAGTATGTAAATCATTCCCTGGAAAACCCAAAGTTCGAAAATCCGCCCCCTGGAAAACCAAAAGTTTGAAAATAAGCCCCCAGAAAACCCAAAGTTTGAAAATCAGCCCCTTGGAGATCCCAAAGTTTCAAAATCAGTCCCAACAAACCAAAAGTTTTAAAATCATCCTCCTGAAAACCAAAAATTTGAAAAAACAGCCCCCTGAAAACCTGAAGTTTGAAAATCAGCCCCCAGTAAACCCATAGTTTGAAAATCAATCCCCTTGAAAACCAAGTTTGAAAATCCACCCCTGGAAAACCTACAATTTGAAAATTAGCCTCCTAGAAAACAGAAAGTTTGAAATTTAGCCCCTTGGAAAACCAAAAATTTGAAAATCGGCCCCCAGGGAACCATAGGTTTGAGAATCAGCGCCCAAGAAAACCTACAGTTTGAAAAACAGACTCCTGGAAAGCCCAAAGTTTGTAAATCAGCCACCTGAAAACCACAAAGTTTGAAAATCAGCCCCCCGAAAACCCAAAGTTTGAAAATCAGGCCCAAGGAAACCCAAAGTTTCAAAATCAGCTCCCGGGAAACCCAAAGTTTATAAAGCAGCCCCCTAGAAAAAACCGAAAGTTTGAATATCTTCACCCTGAAAACCCCAAAGTTTGAGAATCAGCCCCTGGGAAACCCAAAGTTTGAAAATCAGCCCCAAGAAACCCAGAGTTTGAAAAACAGCCCCCTGGAAACCCCAAAGTTATAAAATCAGCCCCCAGGAAACCAAAAGTTTGAAAATTAGCCCTCATGGAAAACCAAAAGTTTGAAAAGCAACTCCCTGGAAAATAAAAAGTTTGAAAATCAGCCCCCTGGAAAACCCAAAGTTGGAAATTCAGCCCCCTGGAAAACCAAAAGTTTGAAAATCAGCCCCCAGGAAACCCAAAGTTTGAGAATCAGCCCCTTGAAAAACCCAAAGTTTGAAAAAATCAGCCCACTGACAACCAAAAGTAAGAAAATCAGCCATCAGGAAACCCGAAGTTTAAAAATAAGCCCCCTGGAAACTTCAAAATTTGAAAATCAGCCCCAGGAAAACAAAAGTTTGAAAATCAGCCCCCTGATAACCGAATGTTCGAAAATAAGTCCCTTGAAAACCCAAAGTTTGAAAATCAGCCCTCTGAAATCCCAGTTTGAAAACCAGCCCCAAGAAACCCAAAGTTTGAAAATGAGCCCCCCTGAAACCCAAAGTTTGAGAATCAGCCCCCTGGATAACCCAAAGTTTAAAAATCTGCCCCCTGAACACCAAAAGTTTGAAAATCAGCCCCCAGGAAACCCAAAGTTTGAAAGTCAGCCCTCTGAAAAACCCAAAGTTTAAAAATTAGCCCCAGGAAACCCAAAGTTTGAAAATAAGCCCCAAAAACCAAAAGTATGAAAATCAGACCCCGGGAAACCTAAAGTTTTGAAATCAGCCCCCTGGAAAACCCGAAGTTCAAAAATCCGCCCCAGGAAACCCAAAGTTTAAACATCAGCCTTTTGTAAAACCCTAAGTTGTAAAATCAGCCCCAGAAAACCAAAAGTTTGAAAATCAGCCCCTTGAAAATAGAGTTTGGAAATCAGCCCCCTGAAAACCTAAAGTTTGAAAATCAGCCCCCTGAAACCCAGAAATTTGAAAATCATCCCCCTGAAAACCCAAAGTCTGAAAATCAGCCCCATGAAAACCCAAAGTTGGAAAATCAGCCCAGGAAAACCAAAAGTTAAAAAATCAGTGCCCTGAAAACCCAAAGATTGAAAATCAGACCCCATGAAAACCAAAAGTTTGAAAATCAGCCCCTTGAAAACCCAAAGTTGGAAAATCAGCCCCCAGGGAACCCAAAGTTTCAAAATTAGCCCCAAAGGATACCCAAAGTTTGAAAATAAGCCCCCAGGAAACCAAAAGTTTACAAAGCATCTTCCTGGAAAAAAACCAAAAGTTTGAAAATCATCCGCCTGAAAAACCCAAAGTTTTAAAATCAGCTCCCAAGAAACCAAGTTTGAAAATAATCCCCCTGGAAAACCCAAAGTTTGTAAATCAGCCCCTTGGAAAACCCAAAGTTTGAAACTATGCCCCCAAAAAACCCAAAGTTTGAAAATCAGCCCCAAAGATACCCCAAAATTTGAAAATCAGCCCCTACGAAACCCAAAGTTTGAGAATCAGCCCCTTGAAAACCCCAAAGTTTGTAAATCAGCCCCCTGACAACCCAAAGTTTGAAAATCAGCCCTTCTAGATACCAAAGTTTGAAAATCAGCCCCAAAAAACCAAAAGTTTTAAAATCAGCCCCTGAACACCAAATATTTTAAAATCAGCCCCCTTAACCCTGGATAGGTACGGTGGGTCGTTTGCGACCCCGAGCGTAAAAAAAAAACAGGTTTTTCTCACGTGACTCACCCCTGTGACTGAATTTGTGGGTGATCGACCTGCAGGAGGTGTCTCCCCTACACGCTCTAGTAGTGTCCAGATGTGCATTGCTGTAGCTGTACTCCTTCCCCGATTTCTGAGACGCGCCGGGGTCGTTCGCGTCCGAGTTTACCCTTCTGAGGTAGTTTGCATAATTATCAAAGTTATTACGTATTATGAAATTGTCGTAGAATGGTGCAACTTGTATAGGTTATCAGTTGTGGAAAGTCTAGGTGGATTGTTTGACTACCATGTGCATGTTTTTTTTTTTAGTTAAAATGTCGTTCATCACCACGAGGACCATTTTACCGCGAGTGCCCCTTTTTCATTTTTTTTCATTTTTTTGCCGTCATTTTTCCGTAAGATATTGCCAAATAGTGTCGTAAAACTTTTGCTTGTTTAGTGTTGGAAAGTGTGTCTAGATGATCTGGCTACCCATGCATGACTTTGTTTTTGTCAGATACGACGTAGTTATTGGTATATTGGGTATTTAACTGCGGTTACCAATTTCTGTTTTTTTTTCAATATTTGTAAAAATTACTACGTAGTAAGGAATTGCCGTATATTATTCATTTTTTTTTTCATGTTTATGTGTTAGAAAGTGTGCCTTGATGGTTGGGCTAACACGTGCATGTCTTTTTTTTTATCTGAGATGTCGTATATTAGAATGTCGGGCATTTTACCGCGAGTGTCCCTTTTTAATTTTTTTTAATTTTTTTGCCAAGTCAATTTTCCGTAAGATATTGCGAAATAGTGTCGTAAAACTTTTGCTTTTTTAATGTTGGAAAGTGTGTCTGGATGATCTGGCTACCCATGCGTGATTTTGTTTTTGTCAGATACGACGTAGTTATTGGTATATTGGGTATTTAACTGCGGTTGCCAATTTCTGTCTTTTTTTCAATATTTGTAAAAATTTACTACGTAGTAAGGAATTGCCGTATATTATTGATTTTTTTTTCATGTTTATGTGTTAGAAAGTGTGCCTTGATGTTGGGCTAACACGTGCATGTCTTTTTTTTTATCTGAGATGCCGTATATTAGAATGTTGGGCCTTTTTCCGCGAGTGCCCCTTTTTATTTGTTTTGCATTTTTTTGCTTAGTCATGTTACCGTAAGGAATTGGCAAGTAGTGTCGCAAAACTTATATTTTTATAGTGTTGGAAAGTGTTTCTAGATGATCTGGCTACCCATGCCTATTTTTTTTTAGCCAGATATGGCGTATATATGAGTATGTGTTCGATTTTCCTGTGATTGCCATTTTTTCGTTTTTTCCCATTTCTTTCAAAATTACTACGTACTAAGGAACTATCACAGAGTAATATTTCATTTATATGTTTATTTGTCGGAAAATATACCTTGATGGTTTGCCTAGCACGTGGCTGAAATTTTTTTTTTCTGAAATGCCGTATATTAGAATGGCCATTTTTCCACGAGTGCACCTTTTTATTTGTTTTGCATTTTTTTGCTTAGTCATGTTACCGTAAGGAATTGGCAAGTAGTGTCGCAAAACTTATATTTTTATAGTGTTGGAAAGTGTTTCTAGATGATCTGGCTACCCATGCCTATCTTTTTTTTAGCCAGATATGGCGTATATATAGGTATGTGTTCGATTTTCCGGTGATTGCCATTTTTTCGTTTTTTCCCAATTCTTTCAAAATTACTACGTACTAAGGAACTATCACAGAGTAATGATTCCTCTAGATGTTTATTTGTCGGAAAATTTTGTTTACTTTTTTTTTTGATTGAATATCATCAAATTTTTTTAGCTAAAATATAGTTTTACATTTTTTTTTCGATTTTATTTCCCTTCAAAAAAATTTTTTTGGGTCAGAATTTTAATTTTATAGTCGTAAAATAATCGACAATTATCCAGCAACCCACCATACAATTTTTATGCATATCCAATAATAATTAGATTAGTAAATAACACCTTGAAATTGACATACCCTTCCTACATTTCAAGTGGCAGATTAGGGAGTCTGAGTCAGTGTGGTTGGCGGCCATTTTGTGGACATATCCGAAGCGTAAGCTGCCCTATCTATATATATTCTTGTTCCCTATAGAATTTGTGATATTTTGGTATATTTTTACCTGCATAAATATCATATTATATATTAAATATATGTATTTTTTTACGAAATTTCCAAGTACTCAAAAAATTACCTTTAGATATGGCCCCTGATATAAATGTAATTTACAAAATAATGAAGATTTTTTTACATATTTCTATTTTAGGATAACATATGTTTATTCCCTAAAAAAATTAGCCACTTCCTATTTCATTTGGGTACCCAAAAAAATTCATGAAATTTGGACAATTTTTTTTGGCCAAAAAAAGTTACCCTTTTTTCTCATTTCAGATCTTCACCTCCATGGGTCCGACTTCATCCAAAATACATCAAGATGTGTCCTAAACATTCAAGAATCAATTCCTAAAAGGATTTGTGTATATATGTATAAACTTTTTTTTTATGAATTTTTATGTCAGGTCTTTTTTTTCTACTTAATTTTTTAAAATATTTATAATAAATAGTTTTTCTGCAGATGAGTAGTATTTATCTTTACAGTTGTTTTAAGCATTCATTGAAGTTTTTTTTGGCAAAAGAAAAAAAGGAGGTTACTGCAAAAACTGATTTTTCAAGAATATTTTTTGGCGTCGGGGTCGTTCGCGTCCGAGTATACCCTTAAAGGGGTGTCCGAGGACCGTACCTATCCAGGGTTAAAACCCAAAGTTTGAAAATCAGCCCCTTGAAAACCCAAAGTATGAAAATCAGCCCCCAGGAAACCCAAACTTTTAAAATCAGCCCTTGGAAAGCCCAAAGTTTGAAAATCAGCCAACTGGTAAACAAAAAGTTTGAAAATCATCCCCCTGAAACCAAAAGTTTTAAAATCACCCCTAAGGAAACCCAAAGTTTGAAAACCATCCCCCAGAAAACCCAGAGTTTGAAAATCAGCCCCCAGAAAACCCAAAGTTTGAAAACCAGCCCCCTGAAACCAAAAGTTTGGAATTTAGCCCCCTGGAAAACCGAAAGTTTGAAAATCTGCCCTCAGGAAACCCAAAGTTTGAAAATCAGCCCCTTGAAAAACCCAAAGTTTGAAAAAATCAGCCCACTGACAACCAAAAGTTTGAAAATCAGCCACCAGGAAACCCAAAGTTTGAAAATAAGCCCACTGGAAACTGCAAAGTTTGAAAATCAGCGCCAGGAAAACAAAAGTTTGAAAATCAGCCCTTGAAAACCAAAAGTTTGAAAATCTTCTCCCTGAAAAACCAAAGTTTTAAAATCAGCCCTTTGATATTCCAGTTTGAAAATCAGCCCCAAGAAAACGAAAGTTTAAAAATCAGCCCCCCAGGAAACCCAAAGTTTGAAAATGAGCCCCCAGGAAACCCACAGTTTAAAAATCATTCCCTGGAAAACCAAAAGTTCGAAAATCTGCCCCCTGGAAAACCAAAAGTTTGAAAATCAGCCCCCAGGAAACACAAATTTTGATAAACAGCCCCTTGGAGATCCCAAAGTTTGAAAATCAGCCGAAAAAACTAAAAGTTTTAAAATCAGCCCCCTGAAAACCATAAATTTGAAAATCACCCCCCTGAAAACCCAGAGTTTGAAAATCAGCCCCCAGGAAACCCATCGTTTGAAAATATCCCCCAGGAAAGCCCAAAGTTTGAAAATCAGCCCCCTGGTAAACCAAAAGTGTAAAATCAGCCCCCTGAAACCAAAAGTTTTATAATCAGCACCAAGGAAACCAAAAGTTTGAAAATAGTCTCTGGGGAAACCCAAAATTTGAAAATCAGCCCCCAGGAAAACCAAGAGTTTGAAAATCAGCCCCCTGAAAACCAAAAGTTTGAAAATTAGACCCCTCGAGAACCCAAAGTTTGGAAATCAGCCACCTGAAAACCATAAGATTGAAAATTAGCCCCCAGAAAACCCAGTTTGAAAATCAGCCCCAAGGAAACCCAAAGTTTGAAAATCAGTCACCTGAAAAATCCTAAGTTTGGAAATCTGCCCCTGAAAACCAAAAGTTTGAAAGTCAGCCCCCGGGAAACCCAAAGTTTGAAAATCAACCCTCAGAAAACCCATAGTTTGAAAATCAGCCCCCAAAAAACCAAAAATTTAAAATAAGCCCTCCTGAAAACCAGAAATTTGGAAATCAGCCCCCTGAAACCAAAAGTTTGAAAATCAGCCCCGTGAAAACCCAAAGTTTGAAAATCGGCCCCATGGAAACCAACAGTTTGAAAATCAGCCCCCAGGAACCCCACAGTTTAAAAATCATTTCTTGGAGAACCCAAAGTTCAAAAATCCGCCCCCTGGAAAACCAAAAGTTTGAAAATCAGCCCCAAGGAAACCTGAAGTTTGAAAATCAGCCCTTGGAAAACCTACAGTAAGAAAATCAGCCTCCTGGAGAACCCAAAGTTTGAAAATCAGTCCCAAGGAAACCAAAGTTTGAAAAAGAGCCCCCTTGAAAACCTACAGCTTGAAAAACAGCCTCCTAGAAAACCCAAAGTTTGTAAATCAGCCACCTGAAAAACACAAAGTTTGAAAATTCGCCCCCTGAAAACCCAAAGTTCGGAAATCAGGCCCCAGGAAATGCAAAGTTTGAAAATCAGCCCCAAGAAGCCAACAGTTTGAAAATCAGCCCCTTGGAAAACCCAAAGTTTCAAAATCAGTCCCAACAAACCAAAAGTTTTAAAATCATCCTCCTGAAAACCAAAAATTTGAAAAAACAGCCCCCTGAAAACCTGAAGTTTGAAAATCAGCCCCCAGTAAACCCATAGTTTGAAAATCAATCCCCTTGAAAACCAAGTTTGAAAATCCGCCCCTGGAAAACCTACAATTTGAAAATTAGCCTCCTGGAAAACAGAAAGTTTGAAATTTAGCCCCTTGAAAACCAAAAATTTGAAAATCGGCCCCCAGGGAACCATAGGTTTGAGAATCAGCGCCCAAGAAAACCTACAGTTTGAAAAACAGACTCCTGGAAAGCCCAAAGTTTGTAAATCAGCCACCTGAAAACCACAAAGTTTGAAAATCAGCCCCCCGAAAACCCAAAGTTTGAAAATCAGGCCCAAGGAAACCCAAAGTTTCAAAATCAGCTCCCGGGAAACCCAAAGTTTATAAAGCAGCCCCTAGAAAAAACCGAAAGTTTGAATATCATCACCCTGAAAACCCCAAAGTTTGAGAATCAGCCCCTGGGAAACCCAAAGTTTGAAAATCAGCCCCAAGAAACCCAGAGTTTGAAAAACAGCCCCCTGGAAACCCCAAAGTTATAAAATCAGCCCCCAGGAAACCAAAAGTTTGAAAATTAGCCCTCAGGAAAACCAAAAGTTTGAAAAGCAACTCCCTGGAAAATAAAAAGTTTGAAAATCAGCCCCCTGGAAAACCCAAAGTTGGAAATTCAGCCCCCTGGAAAACCAAAAGTTTGAAAATCAGCCCCCAGGAAACCCAAAGTTTGAGAATCAGCCCCTTGAAAAACCCAAAGTTTGAAAAAATCAGCCCACTGACAACCAAAAGTATGAAAATCAGCCATCAGGAAACCCGAAGTTTAAAAATAAGCCCCCTGGAAACTTCAGAATTTGAAAATCAGCCCCAGGAAAACAAAAGTTTGAAAATCAGCCCCCTGATAACCGAATGTTCGAAAATAAGACCCTTGAAAACCCAAAGTTTGAAAATCAGCCCTCTGAAATCCCAGTTTGAAAATCAGCCCCAAGAAACCTAAAGTTTGAAAATGAGCCCCCCTGAAACCCAAAGTTTGGGAATCAGCCCCCTGGAAAACCCAAAGTTTAAAAATCTGCCCCCTGAACACCAAAAGTTTGAAAATCAGCCCCCAGGAAACCCAAAGTTTGAAAGTCAGCCCTCTGAAAAACCCAAAGTTTAAAAATTAGCCCCAGGAAACCCAAAGTTTGAAAATAAGCCCCAAAAACCAAAAGTATGAAAATCAGACCCCGGCAAACCTAAAGTTTTGAAATCAGCCCCCTGGAAAACCCAAAGTTCAAAAATCCACCCCAGGAAACCCAAAGTTTAAACATCAGCCTTTTGTAAAACCCAAAGTTGTAGAATCAGCCCCTGAAAACCAAAAGTTTGAAAATCAGCCCCTTGAAAATAGAGTTTGGAAATCAGCCCCCTGAAAACCTAAAGTTTGAAAATCAGCCCCCTGAAACCCAGAAATTTGAAAATCATCCCCCTGAAAGACCAAAGTCTGAAAATCAGCCCCATGAAAACCCAAAGTTGGAAAATCAGCCCAGGAAAACCAAAAGTTAAAAAATCAGTGCCCTGAAAACCCAAAGATTGAAAATCAGACCCCATGAAAACCAAAAGTTTGAAAATCAGCCCCTTGAAAACCCAATGTTGGAAAATCAGCCCCCAGGGAACCCAAAGTTTGAAAATTAGCCCCAAAGGATACCCAAAGTTTGAAAATAAGCCCCCAGGAAACCAAAAGTTTACAAAGCATCTTCCTGGAAAAAAACCAAAAGTTTGAAAATCATCCCCCTGAAAAACCCAAAGTTTTAAAATCAGCTCCCAAGAAACCAAGTTTGAAAATAATCCCCCTGGAAAACCCAAAGTTTGTAAATCAGCCCCTTGGAAAACCCAAAGTTTGAAACTATGCCCCCAAAAAACCCAAAGTTTGAAAATCAGCCCCAAAGATACCCCAAAATTTGAAAATCAGCCCCTACGAAACCCAAAGTTTGAGAATCAGCCCCTTGAAAACCCCAAAGTTTGTAAATCAGCCCCCTGACAATCCAAAGTTTGAAAATCAGCCCTTCTAGATACCAAAGTTTGAAAATCAGCCCCAAAAAACCAAAAGTTTTAAAATCAGCCCCTGAACACCAAATATTTTAAAATCAGCCCCCTTAAAACCCAAAGTTTGAAAATCAGCCCCTTGAAAACCCAAAGTATGAAAATCAGCCCCCAGGAAACCCAAAGTTTTAAAATCAGCCCTTGGAAAGCCCAAAGTTTGAAAATCAGCCAACTGGTAAACAAAAAGTTTGAAAATCATCCCCCTGAAACCAAAAGTTACAAAATCACCCCTAAGGAAACCCAAAGTTTGAAAACCATCCCCCAGAAAACCCAGAGTTTGAAAATCAGCCCCCAGAAAACCCAAAGTTTGAAAACCAGCCCCCTGAAACCAAAAGTTTGGAATTTAGCCCCCTGGAAAACCGAAAGTTTGAAAATCTGCCCTCAGGAAACCCAAAGTTTGAAAATCAGCCCCTTGAAAAACCCAAAGTTTGAAAAAATCAGCCCACGGACAACCAAAAGTTTGAAAATCAGCCACCAGGAAACACAAAGTTTGAAAATAAGCCCACTGGAAACTGCAAAGTTTGAAAATCAGCGCCAGGAAAACAAAAGTTTTAAAATCAGCCCTTGAAAACCAAAAGTTTGAAAATCAGCTCCCTGAAAAACCAAAGTTTTAAAATCAGCCCTTTGATATTCCAGTTTGAAAATCAGCCCCAAGAAAACGAAAGTTTATTAATCAGCCCCCCAGGAAACCCAAAGTTTGAAAATGAGCCCCCAGGAAACCCACAGTTTAAAAATCATTCCCTGGAAAACCAAAAGTTCGAAAATCTGCCCCCTGGAAAACCAAAAGTTTGAAAATCAGCCCCCAGGAAACACAAATTTTGATAAACAGCCCCTTGGAGATCCCAAAGTTTGAAAATCAGCCACAAAAAACTAAAAGTTTTGAAATCAGCCCCCTGAAAACCATAAATTTGAAAATCACCCCCCTGAAAACCCAGAGTTTGAAAATCAGCCCCCAGGAAACCCATCGTTTGAAAATATCCCCAGGAAAGCCCAAAGTTTGAAAATCAGCCCCCTGGTAAACCAAAAGTGTAAAATCAGCCCCCTGAAACCAAAAGTTTTATAATCAGCACCAAGGAAACCAAAAGTTTGAAAAAAGTCTCTCGGGAAACCCAAAATTTGAAAATCAGCCCCCAGGAAAACCAAGAGTTTGAAAATCAGCCCCCTGAAAACCAAAAGTTTGAAAATTAGACCCCTCGAGAACCCAAAGTTTGGAAATCAGCCACCTGAAAACCATAAGATTGAAAATTAGCCCCCAGAAAACCCAGAGTTTGAAAATCAGCCCCAAGGAAACCCAAAGTTTGAAAATCAGTCACCTGAAAAATCCAAAGTTTGGAAATCTGCCCCTGAAAACCAAAAGTTTGAAAGTCAGCCCCCGGGAAACCCAAAGTTTGAAAATCAGCCCTCAGAAAACCAATAGTTTGAAAATCAGCCCCCAAAAAACAAAAAATTGAAAATAAGCCCTCCTGAAAACCAGAAATTTGGAAATCAGCCCCCTGAAACCAAAAGTTTGAAAATCAGCCCCGTGAAAACCCAAAGTTTGAAAATCGGCCCCATGGAAACCAAAAGTTTGAAAATCAGCCCCCAGGAACCCCACAGTTTAAAAATCATTCCTTGGAGAACCCAAAGTTCAAAAATCCGCCCCCTGGAAAACCAAGTTTGAAAATCAGCCCCAAGGAAACCCGAAGTTTGAAAATCAGCCCTTGGAAAACCTACAGTAAGAAAATCAGCCTCCTGGAGAACCCAAAGTTTGAAAATCAGTCCCAAGGAAACCCAAAGTTTGAAAAAGAGCCCCCTTGAAAACCTACAGCTTGAAAAACAGCCTCCTAGAAAACCCAAAGTTTGTAAATCAGCCACCTGAAAAACACAAAGTTTGAAAATTCGCCCCCTGAAAACCCAAAGTTCGGAAATCAGGCCCCAGGAAATGCAAAGTTTGAAAATCAGCCCCAAGAAGCCAACAGTTTGAAAATCAGCCCCTTGGAAAACCCAAAGTTAGAAAATCGGCCCCCAGGAAACCCAAAGTTTGAAATTGAGCCCCTTGGAAAACCAAAAGTTTGAAAATCAGCCCCCAGGAAACCCAAAGTTTGAAAATCAGCCCCTTGAAAAACCCAAAGTTTGAAAAAATCAGCCCACTGACAACCAAAAGTTTGGAAATCAGCCACCAGGAAACCCAAAGTTTGAAAATAAGCCCCCTGGGAACTGCAAAGTTAGAAAATCAGCGCCAGGGAAACAAAAGTTTGAAAATAAGCCCTTGAAAACCCAAAGTGTGAAAATCAGCCCCCTGAAAACCCAAAGTTTGAAAATCAGCCCATTGATATTCAAGTTTGAAAATCAGCACCAAGAAAACCAAAGTTTGAAAATCAGCCCCCCAAGAAACCAAAAGTCTGAAAATGAGCCCCCAGGAAACCCACAGTTTAAAATCATTCCCTGGAAAACACAAAGTTCGAAAATCCGCCCCCTGGAAAACCAAAAGTTTGAAAATCAGCCCCCAGGAAACCCAATGTTTGAAAATCAGTCCCTTGGAGATCCCAAAGTTTGAAAATCAGCCCCAAAAAACTGAAAGTTTTAAAATTAGCCCCCTGAAAACCATAAATTTGAAAATCAGCCCCCTGAAAACCCAGAGTTTGAAAATCAGCCCCAGGAAAGCCATCGTTTGAAAATCAGCCCCCAGGAAAGCCCAAAGTTTGAAAATCATCCCCCTGGTAAACCAAGAGTTGAAAATCAGCCCCCTGGTAAACCAAGAGTTGAAAATCAGCCCCCTGAAACCAAAAGTTTTATAATCATCCCCAAGGAAACCCAAAGTTTGAAAATGATCTCTCGAGAAACCCAAAATTTGAAAATCAGCCCCCAGGAACACCAAAAGTTTGAAAATCAGCCCCTTGAAAACCAAAAGTTTGAAAATCAGACCCCTCGAGAACCCAAACTTTGGAAATCAGCCACCTGAAAACCATAAGATTGAAAATTAGCCCCCAAAAAACACAAAGTTTGAAAATCAGCCCCAAGGAAACCCAAAGTTTGAAAATCAGTCACCTGAAAAATCCAAAGTTTGGGAATCTGCCCCCTGAAAACCAAAAGTTTGAAAATCAGCCCCCAGGAAACCCAAAGTTTGAAAATCAGCCTTTAAAAACCCATAATTTGAAAAACAGCCCCAAAAAAACAAAAAATTGAAAATAAGCCCTCCAGGAAACCAGAAATTTGGAAATCAGCCCCCTGAAACCAAAAGTTTGAAAATCAGCCCCGTGAAAACCCAAAGTTTGGAAACCAGCCCCTGGTAAACCAAAAGTTTGAAAATCAGCCCCCAGGAACCCCACAGTTCAAAAATCCTTCCTTTGAGAACCCAAAGTTCAAAAATCCGCCCCCTGGAAAACCAAAAGTTTGAAAATCAGCCCGAAGGAAACCCAAAGTTTAAAAATCAGCCCTTGGAAAACCTAGAGTATGAAAATCAGCCTCTTGGAGAACCCAAAGTTTGAGAATGAGCCCCCTTGAAAACCTACAGTTCGAAAAACAGCCTCCTAGAAAACCCAAAGTTTGTAAATCAGCCCCTGAAAAACAAAAAGTTTGAAAATCCGCCCCCTGAAAACTCAAATTTTTAAAATCAGGCCCCAGGAAACGCAAAGTTTGAAAATCGGCCCCCGAGAAACCCAAAGTTTGAAAAGCAGCCGCCTGGTAAACCAAAAGTTTGAAAATCAGTCCCCTGAAAACCAAAAGTTTGAAAATCAGCCCCTGGGAAACCCAGTTTGAAAATCAGCCCCCAGAAAACCCATAGTTTGAAAATCAGCCCAAGAATACCAAAAGATTGAAATTAAGCCCTCTTGAAAACCAAAATTTTGAAAATCAGCCCCCTGAAACGAAAAGTTTGAAAATCTGCCCCGTGAAAACCCAAGTTTGAAAATCAGACCCCTAAAAACTAAAAGTTTGAAAATCTGCCCCAAGGAAACCCACAGTTTAAAAATCATTCCTTGGAGAACCCAAAATTAAAAAATCAGCCCCCTTGAGAAACAAAAGTTTGAAAATCAGCCCCAAGGAAAACCAAAATTTGAAAATCAGCCCCTGGAAAAACTAAAATTTGAAAATCAGCCTCCTGTAACACCCAAAGCTTGAAAATCTGCCCCAAGGAAACCCAAAGTTTGAAAATGAGCCCCCTTGAAAACCTACAGTTTGAAAAACAGACTCCTGGAAAACCGAAAGTTTGTAAATCAGCCACATGAAAAACACAAAGTTTGAAAATCAGCCCCCTGAAAACCCAAAGTTTGAAAATCAGGCCAAAGGAACCCAAAGTTTGAAAATCAGCCCCTGGTAAACCAAAAGTTTGAAAAGCAGCCCCTGGAAAAAACCCAAAGTTTGAAAATCATCACCCTGAAAACCCCAATATTTGACAATCAGCCCCCTGGAAAACCCAAAGTTTGAAAATCAGCCCCAAGAAACCCAGTTTGAAAATCAGCCCCTGGAAAACCCAAAGTTAGAAAATCAGCCCCCAGGAAACAAAAAGTTTGAAAATTACCCCTCAGGAAAACCAAAAGTTTAAAAATCAACTCCCTGGAAAACCAAAAGTTTGAAAATCAGCCCCCAGGAAACCCAAAGTTTGAAAATCAGCCCCTTGAAATACTCAAAGTTTGAAAAAATCAACCCACTGACAACCAAAAGTTTTAAAATCAGCCACCAGGAAACCCGTAGTTTGGAAATAAACCCCCTGGAAACTGCAAAGTTTGAAATTCAGCACTTGGAAAACCTACAGTATGAAAATCAGCCTCCTGGAGAACCCAAAGTTTGAAAATCTGTCCAAAGGAAACCCAAAGTTTGAAAATGAGCCCCCTTGAAAACCTAAAGTTCGAAAAACCGCCTCATAGAAAACCCAAAGTTTGTAAATCAGCCCCTGAAAAACAAAAAGTTTGAAAATCCGCCCCCTGAAAACCCAAATTTTGAAAATCAGGCCCCCGGAAACGCAAAGTTTGAGAATTGGCCCCCGAGAAACCCAAAGTTTGAAAAGCAGCCGCCTGGTAAACCAAAAGTTTGGAAATCAATCCCCTGAAAACCAAAAGTTTGAAAATCAGCCCCCGGGAAACCCAAAGTTTTAAAATCAGCCCCCAGAAAACCCACAGTTTGAAAATCAGCCCAAGAATACCAAAAGATTGAAAATAAGCCCTCTTGAAAACCAAAATTTTGAAAATCAGCCCCCTGAAACGAAAAGTTTGAAAATCAGCCCCGTGAAAACCCAAGTTTGAAAATCAGACCCCTAAAAACCAAAAGTTTGAAAATCTGCCCCAAGTAAACCCACAGTTTAAAAATCATTCCTTGGAGAACCCAAAGTTCAAAAATAAGCCTCCTTGAAAAACAAAAGTTTGAAAATCAGCCCCAAGGAAACCCAAAATTTGAAAATCAGCCCCGGGAAAAACTAAAATTTGAAAATCAGCCTCCTGTAACACCCAAAGCTTGAAAATCTGCCCCAAGGAAACCCAAAGTTTGAAAATGAGCCCCCTTGAAAACCTACAGTTTGTAAAACAGACTCCTGGAAAACCCAAAGTTTGTAAATCAGCCACCTGAAAAACACAAAGTTTGAAAATCAGCCCCCTGAAAACCCAAAGTTTGAAAATCAGGCCAAAGGAACCCAAAGTTTGAAAATCAGCCCCTGGTAAACCAAAAGTTTGAAAAGTAGCCCCCTGGAAAAAAACCCAAAGTTTGAAAATCATCACCCTGAAAACCCCAATGTTTGACAATCAGCCCCAAGAAACCCAGTTTGAAAATCAGCCCCTGGAAAACCCAAAGTTAGAAAATCAGCCCCCAGGAAACAAGAAGTTTGAAAATTACCCCTCAGGAAAACCAAAAGTTTAAAAATCAACTCCCTGGAAAACCAAAAGTTTGAAAATCAGCCCCAGGAAACCCAAAGTTTGAAAATCAGCCCCTTGAAATACTCAAAGTTTGAAAGAATCAACCCACTGTCAACCAAAAGTTTGAAAATCAGCCACCAGGAAACCCGTAGTTTGGAAATAAGCCCCCTGGAAACTGCAAAGTTTGAAAATCAGCACCAGGAAACCAAAAGTTTGAAAATCAGCCCTTGAAAACCAAGAATTAGAAAATCAGTCCCCTGAAAACCTAAAGTTTAAAAATCAGCCCATTGAAATCCCAGTTCGAAAATCAGCCCCAAGAAAACCAAAGTTTGAAAATAAGCCCCACAGGAAACCCAAAGTCTCAAAATCAGCCCCCAGGAAACTCACAGTATGTAAATCATTCCCTGGAAAACCCAAAGTTCGAAAATCCGCCCCCTGGAAAACCAAAAGTTTGAAAATAAGCCCCCAGAAAACCCAAAGTTTGAAAATCAGCCCCTTGGAGATCCCAAAGTTTCAAAATCAGTCCCAACAAACCAAAAGTTTTAAAAGTTTGAAAATCAGCCCCACAGGAAACCCAAAGTCTCAAAATCAGCCCCCAGGAAACTCACAGTATATAAATCATTCCCTGGAAAACCCAAAGTTCCAAAATCCGCCCCCTGGAAAACCAAAAGTTTGAAAATCAGCCCCCAGAAAACCCAAAGTTTGAAAATCAGCCCCTTGGAGATCCCAAAGTTTCAAAATCAGTCCCAAAAAACCAAAAGTTTTAAAATCATCCTCCTGAAAACCAAAAATTTGAAAAAACAGCCCCCTGAAAACCTGAAGTTTGAAAATCAGCCCCCAGGAAACCCATAGTTTGAAAATCAATCCCCTTGAAAACCAAGTTTGAAAATCAGCCCCTGGAAAACCTACAATTTGAAAATTAGCCTCCTGGAAAACAGAAAGTTTGAAATTTAGCCCCTTGGAAAACCAAAAGTTTGAGAATCGGCCCCCAGGGAACCATAACTTCGAAAATCAGCGCCCAAGAAAACCTACAGTTTGAAAAACAGAATCCCGGAAAGCCCAAAGTTTGTAAATCAGCCACCTGAAAACCACAAAGTTTCAAAATCAGCCCCCTAAAAACCCAAAATTTGAAAATCAGGCCCAAGGAAAGCCATAGTTTGGAAATCATCCCACGGGAATCCCAAAGTTTGAAAATCAGCCCCCTTGAAAACCAAAAGTTTGAAAATCAGCCCCACAGGAAACCCAAAGTCTCAAAATCAGCCCCCAGGAAACTCACAGTATATAAATCATTCCCTGGAAAACCCAAAGTTCCAAAATCTGCCCCTGGAAAACCAAAAGTTTGAAAATCAGCCCCCAGAAAACCCAAAGTTTGAAAATCAGCCCCTTGGAGATCCCAAAGTTTCAAAATCAGTCCCAAAAAACCAAAAGTTTTAAAATCATCCCCCTGAAAACCAAAAACTTGAAAAACAGCCCCCTGAAACCCAGAAGTTTGAAAATCAGCCCCCAGGAAACCCATAGTTTGAAAATCAATCCCCTTGAAAACCAAAAGTTTGAAAATCAGCCCCTGGAAAACCTAAAATTTGAAAATCAGCCTCCTGGAAAACAGAAAGTTTGAAATTTAGCCCCTTGGAAAACCAAAAGTTTGAAAATCAGCCCCCAGGAAACCATAAGTTTGAAAATCAGCGCCCAAGAAAACCTACAGTTTGAAAAACAGACTCCTGCAAAACCCAAAGTTTGTAAATCAACCACCTGAAACCACAAAGTTTCAAAATGAGCCCCCTGAAAACCCAAAGTTAGAAAATCAGGCCCAAGGAAAGCCAAAGTTTGAAAATCACCCCACGGGAATCCCAAAGTTTGAAAATCAGCCTCCTTGAAAACCAAAAGTTTGAAAATCAGTCCCAAGGAAACCCAAAATTTGAAAATCAGCCCCTGGAAAACCTACAATTTGGAAATCAGCCTCCTGGAAAACCCAAAGTTTGAAAATCACCCATAAGGAAACCCAAAGTTTGAAAATGAGCCACCTTGAAATCCTAGAGTTTGAAAAACAGACTCCTGGAAAACCCAAAATTTGTAAATCAGCCACCTGAAAAACACAAAGTTTGAAAATCAGCCCACCGAAAACCCAAAGTTTGAAAATCAGGCCCAAGAAAACCCAAAGTTAGAAAATCAGCTCCCGGGAAACCCAAAGTTCATAAAGCAGCCCCCTAGAAAAAACCCAAAGTTTGAATATCATCACCCTGAAAACCCCAAAGTTTGAGAATCAGCCCCCTGGGAAACCCAAAGTTTGAAAATCAGCCCCAAGAAACCCACAGTTTGAAAAACAGCCCCCTGGACAACCCAAAGTTAGAAAATCAGCCCCCAGGAAACCTAAAGTTTGAAAATTAGCCCTCAGGAAAACCAAATGTTTGAAAAGCAACTCCCTGGAAAATAAAAAGTTTGAAAATCAGCCCCCTGGAAAACCCAAAGTTGGAAATTTAGCCCCCTGGAAAACCAAAAGTTTGAAAATCAGCCCCCAGGAAACCCAAAGTTTGAGAATCAGCCCCTTGAAAAACCCAAAGTTTGAAAAAATCAGCCCACTGACAACCAAAAGTATGAAAATCAGCCACCGGGAAACCCGAAGTTTGAAAATAAGCCCCCTGGAAACTGCAAAATTTGAAAATCAGCCCCAGGAAAACAAAAGTTTGAAAATCAGCCCCCTGATAACCGAATGTTCGAAAAAAAGACCCTTGAAAACCCAAAGTTTGAAAATCAGCCCTCTGAAATCCCAGTTTGAAAATCAGCCCCAAGTAACCCAAATTTGAAAATGAGCCCCCCTGAAACCCAAAGTTTGAGAATCAGCCCTCTGGAAAACCCAAAGTTTAAAAATCAGCCCCTTGAACACCAAAAGTTTGAAAATCAGCCCCCAGGAAACCCAAAGTTTGAAAGTCAGCCTTCTGAAAAACCCAAAGTTTATAAATTAGCCCCAGGATACCCAAAGTTTGAAAATAAGCCCCCAAAAACTAAAAGTATGAAAATCAGACCCCGGGAAACCTAAAGTTTTGAAATCAGCCCCATGGAAAACACAAAGTTCAAAAATCTGCCCCAGGAAACCCACAGTTTAAAAATCAGCCTTTTGTAAAACCCAAAGTTTGAAAATCAGCCACGTGAAATCCCAAAGTTGTAAAATCAGCCCCTGAAAACAAAAAGTTTGAAAATCAGCCCCTTGAAAATAGAGTTTCGAAATCAGCCCCCTGTAACCCAAAAATTTGAAAATCATCCCCCTGAAAACCCAGTCTGAAAATCAGCCCCCAGAAAACCCAAAGTTTGAAAACCAGCCCCCTGAAACCAAAAATTTGAAATTTAGCCCCATGGAAAACCGAAAGTTGGAAATCTGCCCTCAGGAAACCCAAAGTTTAAAAATCAGCCCCTTGAAAAACCCAAAGTTTGAAAAAATCAGCCCACTGACAACCAAAAGTTTGAAAATCAGCCACCAGGAAACCCAAAGTTTGAAAATAAGCCCACTGGAAACTGCAAAGTTTGAAAATCAGTGCCAGGAAAACGAAAGTTTGAGAATCAGCCCTTGAAAACCAAAAGTTTGAAAATCAGCTCCCTGAAAACCCAAAGTTTTAAAATCAGTCCTTTGATATTCCAGTTTGAAAATCAGCCCCAAGAAAACGAAAGTTTAAAAATCAGCCCCCAGGAAACCCAAAGTCTGAAAATGAGCCCCCAGGAAACCCACAGTTTGAAAATCATTCCCTGGAAAACCAAAAGTTCGAAAATCTGCTGACTGGAAAACCAAAAGTTTGAAAATCAGCCCCCAGGAAACACAAAGTTTGATAATCAGCCCCTTGGAGATCCCAAAGTTTGAAAATCAGCCACAAAAAACTAAGTTTTAAAATCAGCCCCCTGAAAACCATAAATTTGAAAATCAGCCCCCTGAAACACAGAGTTTGAAAATCAGCCCCAAGGAAACCCATCGTTTGAAAATAGCCCCCAGGAAAGCCCAAAGTTTGAAAATCAGCCCCCTGGTAAACCAAAAGTGTAAAATCAGCCCCCTGAAACCAAAAGTTTTATAATCAGCACCAAGGAAATAAAGTTTGAAAATAATTTCTCGGGAAACCCAAAATTTGAAAATCAGCCCCCAGGAAAACCAAGAGTTTGAAAATCAGCCCCCTGAAAACCAAAAGTTTGAAAATCAGACCCCTCGAGAACCCAAAGTTTGGAAATCAGCCACCTGAAAACCATAAGATTGAAAATTAGCCCCCAGAAAACCCAGAGTTTGAAAATCAGCCCCAAGGAAACCCAAAGTTTGAAAATCAGTCACCTGAAAAATCCAAAGTTTGGAAATCTGCCCCTGAAAACCAAAAGTTTGAAAATCAGCCCCAGGGAAACAAAGTTTGAAAATCAGCCCTCAGAAAACCCATAGTTTGAAAAACAGCCCCCAAAAAACCAAAAATTTAAAATAAGCCCTCCTGAAAACCAGAAATTTGGAAATCAGCCCCCTGAAACCAAAAGTTTGAAAATCAGCCCCGTGAAAACCCAAAGTTTGAAAATCAGCCCCATGGAAACCAAAAGTTTGAAAATCAGCCCCCAGGAACCCCAAAGTTTGAAAATCATTCCTTGGAGAACCCAAAGTTCGAAAATCCGCCCCCTGGAAAACCAAAAGTTTGAAAATCAGCCCCAAGGAAACCCATCGTTTGAAAATAGCAACCAGGAAAGCCCAAAGTTTGAAAATCAGCCCCCTGGTAAACCAAAAGTGTAAAATCAGCCCCCTGAAACCAAAAGTTTTATAATCAGCACCAAGGAAATTAAAAGTTTGAAAATAATTTCTCGGGAAACCCAAAATTTGAAAATCAGCCCCCAGGAAAACCAAGAGTTTGAAAATCAGCCCCCTGAAAACCAAAAGTTTGAAAATCAGACCCCTCGAGAACCCAAAGTTTGGAAATCAGCCACCTGAAAACCATAAGATTGAAAATTAGCCCCCAGAAAACCCAGAGTTTGAAAATCAGCCCCAAGGAAACCCAAAGTTTGAAAATCAGTCACCTGAAAAATCCAAAGTTTGGAAATCTGCCCCTGAAAACCAAAAATTTGAAAATCAGCCCCAGGGAAACACAAAGTTTGAAAATCAGCCCTCAGAAAACCCATAGTTTGAAAAACAGCCCCCAAAAAACCAAAAATTGAAAATAAGCCCTCCTGAAAACCAGAAATTTGGAAATCTGCCCCCTGAAACCAAAAGTTTGAAAATGAGCCCCGTGAAAACCCAAAGTTTGAAAATCAGCCCCATGGAAACCAAAAGTTTGAAAATCAGCCCCCAGGAACCCCACAGTTTAAAAATCATTCCTTGGAGAACCCAAAGTTCGAAAATCCGCCCCCTGGAAAACCAAAAGTTTGAAAATCAGCCCCAAGGAAACCCGAAGTTTGAAAATCAGCCCTTGGAAAACCTACAGTATGAAAATCAGCCTCCTGGAGAACCCAAAGTTTGAAAATCAGTCCCAAGGAAACCCAAAGTTTGAAAAAGAGCCCCCTTGAAAACCTACAGCTTGAAAAACAGCCTCCTAGAAAACCCAGTTTGTAAATCAGCCACCTGAAAAACACAAAGTTTGAAAATTCACCCAATGAAAACCCAAAGTTCGGAAATCAGGCCCCAGGAAATGCAAAGTTTGAAAATCAGCCCCAAGAAACCAACAGTTTGAAAATCAGCCCCTTGGAAAACCCAAAGTTAGAAAATCAGCCCCCAGGAAACCCAAAGTTTGAAATTTAGTCCCCTTGGAAAACCAAAAGTTTGAAAATCAGCCCCCAGGAAACACAAAGTTTGAAAATCAGCCCCTTGAAAAACCCAAAGTTTGAAAAAATCTGCCCACTGACAACCAAAAGTTTGGAAATCAGCCACCAGGAAACCCGAAGTTTGAAAATAAGCCCCCTGGGAACTGCAAAGTTTGAAAATCAGCGCCAGGAAAACAGAAGTTTGAAAATCAGCCCTTGAAAACCAAAAGTTTGAAAATCAGCCCCTGAAAACCCAAAGTTTGAAAATCAGCCCCCTGAAAACCCAAAGTTTGAAAATCAGCCCATTGATATTCAAGTTTGAAAATCAGCACCAAGATAACCAAAGTTTAAAAATCAGCCCCCCAGGAAACCCAAAGTCTGAAAATGAGCCCCCAGGAAACCCACAGTTTAAAATCATTCCCTGGAAAACCCAAAGTTCGAAAATCCACCCCCTGGAAAACCAAAAGTTTGAAAATCAGCCCCAGGAAACCCAATGTTTGAAAATCAGTCCCTTGGAGATCCCAAAGTTTGAAAATCAGCCCCAAAAAACTGAAAGTTTTAAAATTAGCCCCCTGAAAACCATAATTTTGAAAATCAGCCCCCTGAAAACCCAGAGTATGAAAATCAGCCCCCAGGAAACCCATCGTTTGAAAATCAGCCCCCAGGAAAGCCCAAAGTTTGATAATCAGCCCCCTGGTAAACCAAGAGTTGAAAATCAGCCCCCTGGTAAACCAAGAGTTGAAAATATGCCCCCTGAAACCAAAAGTTTTATAATCAGCCCCAAGGAAACCCAAAGTTTGAAAATGATCTCTTGGGAAACCCAAAGTTTGAAAATCAGCCCCCAGGAACACCAAAAGTTTGAAAATCAGCCCCTTGAAAACCAAAAGTTTGAAAATCAGACCCCTCGAGATCCCAAACTTTGGAAATCAGCCACCTGAAAACCATACGATTGAAAATTAGCCCCCAGAAAACACAAAGTTTGAAAATCAGCCCCAAGGAAACCCAAAGTTTGAAAATCAGTCACCTGAAAAATCCAAAGTTTGGAAATCTGCCCCCTGAAAACCAAAAGTTTGAAAATCAGCCCCCAGGAAACCCAAAGTTTGAAAATCAGCCTTTAGAAAACCCATAATTTGAAAAACAGCCCCAAAAAACAAAAAAATGAAAATAAGCCCTCCAGGAAACCAGAAATTTGGAAATCAGCCCCCTGAAACCAAAAGTTTGAAAATCAGCCCCCTGAAAACCCAAAGTTTGGAAACCAGCCCCATGGAAACCAAAAGTTTGAAAATCAGCCCCCAGGAACCCCACAGTTCAAAAATCATTCCTTGGAGAACCCAAAGTTCAAAAATCCGCCCCCTGGAAAACCAAAAGTTTGAAAATCAGCCCCAAAGGAAACCCAAAGTTTGAAAATCAGCCCTTGGAAAACCTACAGTATGAAAATCAGCCTCCTGGAGAACCCAAAGTTTGAAAATGAGCCCCCTTGAAAACCTACAGTTCGAAAAACAGCCTCCTAGAAAACCCAAAGTTTGTAAATCAGCCCCTGAAAAACAAAATGTTTGAAAATCTGCCCCCTGAAAACCCAAATTTTGAAAATCAGGCCCCAGGAAACGCAAAGTTTGAAAATCGGCCCCCGAGAAACACAAAGTTTGAAAAGCAGCCGCCTGGTAAACCGAAAGTTTGAAAATCAGTCCCCTGAAAACCAAAACTTTGAGAATCAGCCCCCGGGAAACCAAAAGTTTGAAAATCAGCCCCAAGAAACCCAGTTTGAAAATCAGCCCCCTGGAAAACCCAAAGTTAGAAAATCAGCCCTCAGGAAACCCGAAGTTTGAAAATTACCCCTCAGGAAAACCAAAAGTTTAAGAATCAACTCCCTGGAAAACCAAAAGTTTGAAAATCAGCCCCCAGGAAACCCAAAGTTTGAAAATCAGCCCCTTGAAATACTCAAAGTTTGAAAAAATCAACCCACTGACAACCAAAAGTTTGAAAATCAACCACCAGGAAACCCGAAGTTTGAAAATAAGCCCCCTGCAAAACTGCAAAGTTTGAAAATCTGCCCCAGGAAACCAAAAGTTTGAAAATCAGCCCCTTGATAACCGAATGTTCGAAAATAAGCCCCCTGAAAACCCGAAGTTTGAAAATCAGTCCCCAGGAAACCCATAGTTTGAAAATCAATCCCCTTGAAAACCAAAAGTTTGAAAATCAGCCCCTGGAAAACCTACAATTTGAAAATCAGCCTCCTGGAAAACCCAAAGTTTGAAAATCACTCATAAGTAAACCCAAAGTTTGAAAATGAGCCCCCTACAAAACCTACAGTTTGAAAAACAGACTCCTGGAAAACCCAAAGTTTGTAAATCAGCCACATGAAAACCACAAAGTTTCAAAATCAGCCCCCTGAAAACCCAAAGTTTGAAAATCAGGCCCAAGGAAACCCAAAGTTTGAAAATCAGTCACCTGAAAAATCCAAAGTTTGGGAATCTGCCCCCTGAAAACCAAAAGTTTGAAAATCAGCCCCCAGGAAACCCAAAGTTTGAAAATCAGCCTTTAGAAAACCCATAATTTGAAAAACAGCCCCAAAAAAACAAAAAATTGAAAATAAGCCCTCCAGGAAACCAGAAATTTGGAAATCAGCCCCCTGAAACCAAAAGTTTGAAAATCAGCCCCGTGAAAACCCAAAGTTTGGAAACCAGCCCCTGGTAAACCAAAAGTTTGAAAATCAGCCCCCAGGAACCCCACAGTTCAAAAATCATTCCTTGGAGAACCCAAAGTTCAAAAATCCGCCCCCTGGAAAACCAAAAGTTCGAAAATCAGCCCCAAGGAAACACAAAGTTTAAAAATCAGCCCTTGGAAAACCTACAGTATGAAAATCAGCCTCTTGGAGAACCCAAAGTTTGAGAATGAGCCCCCTTGAAAACCTACAGTTCGAAAAACAGCCTCCTAAAAAACCCAAAGTTTGTAAATCAGCCCCTGAAAAACAAAAAGTTTGAAAATCTGCCCCCTGAAAACTCAATTTTTTAAAATCAGACCCCAGGAAACGCAAAGTTTGAAAATCGGCCCCCGAGAAACCCAAAGTTTGAAAAGCAGCCGCCTGGTAAACCAAAAGTTTGAAAATCAGTCCCCTGAAAACCAAAAGTTTGAAAATCAGCCCCTGGGAAACCCAAAGTTTGAAAATCAGCCCCCAGAAAACCCATAGTTTGAAAATCAGCCCAAGAATACCAAAAGATTGAAATTAAGCCCTCTTGAAAACCAAAATTTTGAAAATCAGCCCCCTGAAACGAAAAGTTTGAAAATCTGCCCCGTGAAAACCCAAGTTTGAAAATCAGACCCCTAAAAACCAAAAGTTTGAAAATCTGCCCCAAGGAAACCCACAGTTTAAAAATCATTCCTTGGAGAACCCAAAGTTCAAAAATCAGCCCCCTTGAAAAACAAAAGTTTGAAAATCAGCCTCAAGGAAAACCAAAATTTGAAAATCAGCCCCTGGAAAAACTAAAATTTGAAAATCAGCCTCCTGTAACACCCAAAGCTTGAAAATCTGCCCCAAGGAAACCCAAAGTTTGAAAATGAGCCCCCTTGAAAACCTACAGTTTGAAAAACAGACTCCTGGAAAACCGAAAGTTTGTAAATCAGCCACCTGAAAAACACAAAGTTTGAAAATCAGCCCCCTGAAAACCCAAAGTTTGAAAATCAGGCCAAAGGAACCCAAAGTTTGAAAATCAGCCCCTGGTAAACCAAAAGTTTGAAAAGCAGCCCCCTGGAAAAAACCCAAAGTTTGAAAATCATCACCCTGAAAACCCCAATATTTGACAATCAGCCCCCTGGAAAACCCAAAGTTTGAAAATCAGCCCCAAGAAACCCAGTTTGAAAATCAGCCCCTGGAAAACCCAAAGTTAGAAAATCAGCCCCCAGGAAACAAAAAGTTTGAAAATTACCCCTCAGGAAAACCAAAAGTTTAAAAATCAACTCCCTGGAAAACCAAAAGTTTGAAAATCAGCCCCCAGGAAACCCAAAGTTTGAAAATCAGCCCCTTGAAATACTCAAAGTTTGAAAAAATCAACCCACTGACAACCAAAAGTTTTAAAATCAGCCACCAGGAAACCCGTAGTTTGGAAATAAGCCCCCTGGAAACTGCAAAGTTTGAAATTCAGCACTTGGAAAACCTACAGTATGAAAATCAGCCTCCTGGAGAACCCAAAGTTTGAAAATCTGTCCAAAGGAAACCCAAAGTTTGAAAATGAGCCCCCTTGAAAACCTACAGTTCAAAAAACAGCCTCCTAGAAAACCCAAAGTTTGTAAATCAGCCCCTGAAAAACAAAAAGTTTGAAAATCCGCCCCCTGAAAACCCAAATTTTGAAAATCAGGCCCCCGGAAACGCAAAGTTTGAGAATCGGCCCCCGAGAAACCCAAAGTTTGAAAAGCAGCCGCCTGGTAAACCAAAAGTTTGAAAATCAGTCCCCTGAAAACCAAAAGTTTGAAAATCAGCCCCCGGGAAACCCAAAGTTTGAAAATCAGCCCCCAGAAAACCCACAGTTTGAAAATCAGCCCAAGAATACCAAAAGATTGAAAATAAGCCCTCTTGAAAACCAAAATTTTGAAAATCAGCCCCCTGAAACAAAAAGTTTGAAAATCAGCCCCGTGAAAACCCAAGTTTGAAAATCAGACCCCTAAAAACCAAAAGTTTGAAAATCTGCCCCTAGGAAACCCACAGTTTAAAAATCATTCCTTGGAGAACCCAAAGTTCAAAAATCAGCCTCCTTGAAAAACAAAAGTTTGAAAATCAGCCCCAAGGAAACCCAAAATTTGAAAATCAGCCCCGGGAAAAACTAAAATTTGAAAATCAGCCTCCTGTAACACCCAAAGCTTGAAAATCTGCCCCAAGGAAACCCAAAGTTTGAAAATGAGCCCCCTTGAAAACCTACAGTTTGTAAAACAGACTCCTGGAAAACCTAAAGTTTGTAAATCAGCCACCTGAAAAACACAAAGTTTGAAAATCAACCCCTGAAAACCCAAAGTTTGAAAATCAGGCCAAAGGAACCCAAAGTTTGAAAATCAGCCCCTGGTAAACCAAAAGTTTGAAAAGTAGCCCCCTGGAAAAAAACCCAAAGTTTGAAAATCATCACCCTGAAAACCCCAAGTTTGAAATCAGCCCCCGAAAAACCCAAAGTTTGAAAATCAGCCCCAAGAAACCCAGTTTGAAAATCAGCCCCTGGAAAACCCAAAGTTAGAAAATCAGCCCCCAGGAAACAAAAAGTTTGAAAATTACCCCTCAGGAAAACCAAAAGTTTAAAAATCACTCCCTGGAAAACATAAAGTTTGAAAATCAGCCCCCAGGAAACCCAAAGTTTGAAAATCAGCCCCTTGAAAACTCAAAGTTTGAAAAATCAACCCACTGAAACCAAAAGTTTGAAAATCAGCCACCAGGAAACCCGTAGTTTGGAAATAAGCCCCCTGGAAACTGCAAAGTTTGAAAATCAGCACCAGGAAACCAAAAGTTTGAAAATCAGCCCTTGAAAACCAAAAGTTTGAAAAAGTCCCCTGAAAACCCAAAGTTTAAAAATCAGCCCATTGAAACCCAGTTCGAAAATCAGCCCCTAAAAACCAAAGTTTGAAAATAAGCCCCACAGGAAACCCAAAGTTGAAAATCAGCCCCCAGGAAACTCAAGTTTGTAAATCATTCCCTGGAAAACCCAAAGTTTGAAAATCACCACCTGGAAAACCAAGTTTGAAAATCAGCCCCCAGAAAACCCAAAGTTTGAAAATCAGCCCCTGGAACCCAAAGTTTCAAAATCAGTCCCAAAAACCAAAAGTTTAAAATCATCCTCCTGAAAACCAAAATTTGAAAATCAGCCCCCTGAAAACCAAAGTTTGAAAATCAGCCCCCAGTAAACCCATAGTTTGAAAATCAATCCCCTTGAAAACCAAAAGTTTGAAAATCGCCCCTGGAAAACCACAATTTGAAAATTAGCCCCTGGAAAACAAAAGTTTGAAAATAGCCCCTTGGAAAACCAAAAGTTTGAAAATCGGCCCCAGGGAACCATAGTTTGAAAATCAGCCCCAGAAAACCTACAGTTTGAAAAAAAGACTCCTGGAAACCCAAAGTTTGAAAATCAGCCACCTGAAAACCACAAAGTTTGAAAATCAGCCCCCTGAAAACTCAAAATTTGAAAATCAGCCCAGGAAACCATAGTTTGAAAATCATCCCACGGGAACCCAAAGTTTGAAAATCAGCCCCCTTGAAAACCAAAAGTTTGAAAATCAGCCCCACAGGAAAACCCAAAGTTCAAAATCAGCCCCCAGGAAACTCAAGTATATAAATCATTCCCTGGAAAACCCAAAGTTCCAAAATCCGCCCCCTGGAAAACCAAAAGTTTGAAAATCAGCCCCCAGAAAACCCAAAGTTTGAAAATCAGCCCCTTGGAGATCCCAAAGTTTCAAAATCAGTCCCAAAAAACCAAAAGTTTTAAAATCATCCCCCTGAAAACCAAAAATTTGAAAAACAGCCCCCTGAAACCCAGAAGTTTGAAAATCAGCCCCCAGGAAACCCATAGTTTGAAAATCAATCCCCTTGAAAACCAAAAGTTTGAAAATCAGCCCCTGGAAAACCTAAAATTTGAAAATCAGCCTCCTGGAAAACAGAAAGTTTGAAATTTAGCCCCTTGGAAAACCAAAAGTTTGAAAATCAGCCCCAGGGAAACCATAAGTTTGAAAATCAGCGCCCAAGAAAACCTACAGTTTGAAAAACAGACTCCTGCAAAACCCAAAGTTTGTAAATCACCACCTGAAACCACAAAGTTTCAAAATGAGCCCCCTGAAAACCCAAAGTTTGAAAATCAGGCCCAAGGAAAGCCAAAGTTTGAAAATCACCCCACGGGAATCCCAAAGTTTGAAAATCAGCCTCCTTGAAAACCAAAAGTTTGAAAATCAGTCCCAAGGAAACCCAAAGTTTGAAAATCAGCCCCTGGAAAACCTACAATTTGAAAATCAGCCTCCTGGAAAATCCAAAGTTTTAAATTACCCATAAGGAAAACCAAAGTTTGAAAATGAGCCACCTTGAAATCCTAGAGTTTGAAAAACAGACTCCTGGAAAACCCAAAGTTTGTAAATCAGCCACCTGAAAAACACAAAGTTTGAAAATCAGCCCCCCGAAAACCCAAAGTTTGAAAATCAGGCCCAAGGAAACCCAAAGTTTCAAAATCAGCTCCCGGGAAACCCAAAGTTTATAAAGCAGCCCCCTAGAAAAAACCGAAAGTTTGAATATCATCACCCTGAAAACCCCAAAGTTTGAGAATCAGCCCCTGGGAAACCCAAAGTTTGAAAATCAGCCCCAAGAAACCCAGAGTTTGAAAAACAGCCCCCTGGAAACACCAAAGTTATAAAATCAGCCCCCAGGAAACCAAAAGTTTGAAAATTAGCCCTCAGGAAAACCAAAAGTTTGAAAAGCAACTCCCTGGAAAATAAAAAGTTTGAAAATCAGCCCCCTGGAAAACCCAAAGTTGGAAATTCAGCCCCCTGGAAAACCAAAAGTTTGAAAATCAGCCCCCAGGAAACCCAAAGTTTGAGAATCAGCCCCTTGAAAAACCCAAAGTTTGAAAAAATCAGCCCACTGACAACCAAAAGTATGAAAATCAGCCATCAGGAAACCCGAAGTTTAAAATAAGCCCCCTGGAAACTTCAGAATTTGAAAATCAGCCCCAGGAAAACAAAAGTTTGAAAATCAGCCCCCTGATAACCAAATGTTCGAAAATAAGACCCTTGAAAACCCAAAGTTTGAAAATCAGCCCTCTGAAATCCCAGTTTGAAAATCAGCCCCAAGAAACCCAAAGTTTGAAAATGAGCCCCCCTGAAACCCAAAGTTTGAGATTCAGCCCCCTGGAAAACCCAAAGTTTAAAAATCTGCCCCCTGAACACCAAAAGTTTGAAAATCAGCCCCCAGGAAACCCAAAGTTTGAAAGTCAGCCCTCTGAAAAACCCAAAGTTTAAAAATTAGCCCCAGGAAATCCAAAGTTTGAAAATAAGCCCCAAAAACCAAAAGTATGAAAATCAGACCCCGGGAAACCTAAAGTTTTGAAATCAGCCCCCTGGAAAACCCAAAGTTCAAAAATCCGCTCCAGGAAACCCAAAGTTTAAACATCAGCCTTTTGTAAAACCCAAAGTTGTGAAATCAGCCCCTGAAAACCAAAAGTTTGAAAATCAGCCCCTTGAAAATAGAGTTTGGAAATCAGCCCCCTGAAAACCTAAAGTTTGAAAATCAGCCCCCTGAAACCCAGAAATTTGAAAATCATCCCCCCGAAAACCCAAAGTATGAAAATCAGCCCCATGGAAACCCAAAGTTGGAAAATCAGCCCAGGAAAACCAAAAGTTAAAAAGTCAGTGCCCTGAAAACCCAAAGGTTGAAAATCAGACCCCATGAAAACCAAAACTTTTGAAAATCAGCCCCTTGAAAACCCAAAGTTGGAAAATCAGCCCCCAGGGAACCCAAAGTTTCAAAATTAGCCCCAAGGATACCCAAAGTTTGAAAATCAGCCCCCAGGAAACCAAAAGTTTACAAAGCATCTTCCTGGAAAAAAACCAAAAGTTTGAAAATCATCCCCCTGAAAAACCCAAAGTTTTAAAATCAGCTCCCAAGAAACCAAGTTTGAAAATAATCCCCCTGGAAAACCCAAAGTTTGTAAATCAGCCCCTTGGAAAACCCAAAGTTTGAAACTATGCCCCCAAAAAACCCAAAGTTTGAAAATCAGCCCCAAAGATACCCCAAAATTTGAAAATCAGCCCCTACAAAACCCAAAGATTGAGAATCAGCCCCTTGAAACCCCAAAGTTTGTAAATCAGCCCCCTGACAACCCAAAGTTTGAAAATCAGCCCTTCTAGATACCAAAGTTTGAAAATCAGCCCCAAAAAACCAAAAGTTTTAAAATCAGCCCCTGAACACCAAATATTTTAAAATCAGCCCCCTTAAAACCCAAAGTTTGAAAATCAACCCCTTGGAAACCCAAAGTATGAAAATCAGCCCCCAGGAAACCCAAAGTTTTAAAATCAGCCCTTGGAAAGCCCAAAGTTTGAAAATCAGCCAACTGGTAAACAAAAAGTTTGAAAATCATCCCCCTGAAACCAAAAGTTTGAAAATCACCCCTAAGGAAACCCAAAGTTTGAAAACCATCCCCCAGAAAACCCAGAGTTTGAAAATCAGCCCCCAGAAAACCCAAAGTTTGAAAACCAGCCCCCTGAAACCAAAAGTTTGGAATTTAGCCCACTGGAAAACCGAAAGTTTGAAAATCTGCCCTCAGGAAACCCAAAGTTTGAAAATCAGCCCCTTGAAAAACCCAAAGTTTGAAAAAATCAGCCCACTGACAACCAAAAGTTTGAAAATCAGCCACCAGGAAATCCAAAGTTTGAAAATAAGCCCACTGGAAACTGCAAAGTTTGAAAATCAGCGCCAGGAAAACAAAAGTTTGAAAATCAGCCCTTGAAAACCAAAAGTTTGAAAATCAGCTCCCTGAAAAACCAAAGTTTTAAAATCAGCCCTTTGATATTCCAGTTTGAAAATCAGCCCCAAGAAAACGAAAGTTTAAAAATCAGCCCCCCAGGAAACCCAAAGTTTGAAAATGAGCCCCCAGGAAACCCACAGTTTAAAAATCATTCCCTGGAAAACCAAAAGTTCGAAAATCTGCCCCCTGGAAAACCAAAAGTTTGAAAATCAGCCCCCAGGAAACACAAATTTTGATAAACAGCCCCTTGGAGATCCCAAAGTTTGAAAATCAGCCAAAAAAAACTAAAAGTTTTAAAATCAGCCCCCTGAAAACCATAAATTTGAAAATCACCCCCCTGAAAACCCAGAGTTTGAAAATCAGCCCCCAGGAAACCCATCGTTTGAAAATATCCCCCAGGAAAGCCCAAAGTTTGAAAATCAGCCCCCTGGTAAACCAAAAGTGTAAAATCAGCCCCCTGAAACCAAAAGTTTTATAATCAGCACCAAGGAAACCAAAAGTTTGAAAATAGTCTCTCGGGAAACCCAAAATTTGAAAATCAGCCCCCAGGAAAACCAAGAGTTTGAAAATCAGCCCCCTGAAAACCAAAAGTTTGAAAATTAGACCCCTCGAGAACCCAAAGTTTGGAAATCAGCCACCTGAAAACCATAAGATTGAAAATTAGCCCCCAGAAAACCCAGAGTTTGAAAATCAGCCCCAAGGAAACCCAAAGTTTGAAAATCAGTCACCTGAAAAATCCAAAGTTTGGAAATCTGCCCCTGAAAACCAAAAGTTTGAAAGTCAGCCCCCGGGAAACCCAAAGTTTGAAAATCAGCCCTCAGAAAACCCATAGTTTGAAAATCAACCCCCAAAAAACCAAAAATTTAAAATAAGCCCTCCTGAAAACCAGAAATTTGGAAATCAGCCCCTTGAAACCAAAAGTTTGAAAATCAGCCCCGTGAAAACCCAAAGTTTGAAAATCGGCCCCATGGAAACCAAAAGTTTGAAAATCAGCCCCCAGGAACCCCACAGTTTAAAAATCATTCCTTGGAGAACCCAAAGTTAAAAAATCTGCCCCCTGGAAAACCAAAAGTTTGAAAATCAGCCCCAAGGAAACCCGAAGTTTGAAAATCAGCCCTTGGAAAACCTACAGTATGAAAATCAGCCTCCTGGAGAACCCAAAGTTTGAAAATCAGTCCCAAGGAAACCCAAAGTTTGAAAAAGAGCCCCCTTGAAAACCTACAGCTTGAAAAACAGCCTCCTAGAAAACCCAAAGTTTGTAAATCAGCCACCTGAAAAACACAAAGTTTGAAAATTCGCCCCCTGAAAACCCAAAGTTCGGAAATCAGGCTCCAGGAAATGCAAAGTTTGAAAATCAGCCCCAAGAAGCCAACAGTTTGAAAATCAGCCCCTTGGAAAACCCAAAGTTAGAAAATCGGCCCCCAGGAAACCCAAAGTTTGAAATTGAGCCCCTTGGAAAACCAAAAGTTTGAAAATCAGCCCCCAGGAACCCAAAGTTTGAAAATCAGCCCTTGAAAAACCCAAAGTTTGAAAAAATCAGCCCACTGACAACCAAAAGTTTGGAAATCAGCCACAAGGAAACCCAAAGTTTGAAAATAAGCCCCCTGGAAACTGCAAAGTTGGAAAATCAGCGCCAGGGAAACAAAAGTTTGAAAATAAGCCCTTGAAAACCCAAAGTTTGAAAATCAGCCCCCTGAAAACCCAAAGTTTGAAAATCAGCCCATTGATATTCAAGTTTGAAAATCAGCACCAAGAAAACCAAAGTTTAAAAATCAGCCCCCCAAGAAACCAAAATTCTGAAAATGAGCCCCCAGGAAACCCACAGTTTAAAATCATTCCCTGGAAAACCCAAAGTTCGAAAATCCACCCCCTGGAAAACCAAAAGTTTGAAAATCAGCCCCCAGGAAACCCAATGTTTGAAAATCAGTCCCTTGGAGATCCCAAAGTTTGAAAATCAGCCCCAAGAAAACCAAAGTTTAAAAATCAGCCCCCCAAGAAACCAAAAGTCTGAAAATGAGCCCCCAGGAAACCCACAGTTTAAAATCATTCCCTGGAAAACCCAAAGTTCGAAAATCCGCCCCCTGGAAAACCAAAAGTTTGAAAATCAGCCCCCAGGAAACCCAATGTTTGAAAATCAGTCCCTTGGAGATCCCAAAGTTTGAAAATCAGCCCCAAAAAACTGAAAGTTTTAAAATTAGCTCCCTGAAAACCATAAATTTGAAAATCAGCCCCCTGAAAACCCAGAGTTTGAAAATCAGCCCCAGGAAAGCCATCGTTTGAAAATCAGCCCCCAGGAAAGCCCAAAGTTTGAAAATCAGCCCCCTGGTAAACCAAGAGTTGAAAATCAGCCCCCTGGTAAACCAAGAGTTGAAAATCAGCCCCCTGAAACCAAAAGTTTTATAATCATCCCCAAGGAAACCCAAAGTTTGAAAATGATCTCTCGAGAAACCCAAAATTTGAAAATCAGCCCCCAGGAACACCAAAAGTTTGAAAATCAGACCCCTCGAGAACCCAAACTTTGGAAATCAGCCACCTGAAAACCATAAGATTGAAAATTAGCCCCCAGAAAACACAAAGTTTGAAAATCAGCCCCAAGGAAACCCAAAGTTTAAAATCAGTCACCTGAAAAATAAAAAGTTTGGGAATCTGCCCCCTGAAAACCAAAAGTTTGAAAATCAGCCCCCAGGAAACCCAAAGTTTGAAAATCAGCCAGAAAACCCATAATTTGAAAAACAGCCCCAAAAAAACAAAAAATTGAAAATAAGCCCTCCAGGAAAACCAGAAATTTGAAATCAGCCCCCTGAAACCAAAGTTTGAAAATCAGCCCCGTGAAAACCCAAAGTTTGGAAATCAGCCCCTGGTAAACCAAAAGTTTGAAAATCAGCCCCCAGGAACCCCACAGTTCAAAAATCATTCCTTGGAGAACCCAAAGTTCAAAAATCCAGCCCCCTGGAAAACCAAAAGTTTGAAAATCAGCCCCAAGGAAACCCAAAGTTTGAAAATCAGCCCTTGGAAAACCTACAGTTGAAAATCAGCCTCTTGGAAACCCAAAGTTTGAAATGAGCCCCCTTGAAAACCTACAGTTTGAAAACAGCCTCCTAGAAAACCCAAAGTTTGTAAATCAGCCCCTGAAAAACAAAAAGTTTGAAAATCCGCCCCCTGAAAACCAAAGTTTGAAAATCAGCCCCAGGAAACCCAAAGTTTGAAAATCGGCCCCCGAGAAACCCAAAGTTTGAAAAGCAGCCCCTGGTAAACCAAAAGTTTGAAAATCAGCCCCCTGAAAACCATAAGTTTGAAAATCAGCCCCTGGGAAAACCCAAAGTTTGAAAATCAGCCCCCAGAAAACCCATAGTTTGAAAATCAGCCCAAGAAACCAAAAGTTTGAAATTAAGCCCTCTTGAAAACCTAAAATTTTGAAAATCAGCCCCCTGAAACGAAAAGTTTGAAAATCTGCCCCGGAAAACCCAAGTTTGAAAATCAGACCCCTAAAAACCAAAAGTTTGAAAATCAGCCCCAAGGAAACCCAAAGTTTGAAAATCATTCCTTGGAGAACCCAAAGTTTCAAAAATCAGCCCCCTTGAAAAACAAAAGTTTGAAAATCAGCCCCAAGGAAAACCAAAATTGAAAATCAGCCCCTGGAAAAACTAAAATTTGAAAATCAGCCTCCTGTAAACCCAAAGCTTGAAAATCTGCCCCAAGGAAACCCAAAGTTTGAAAATGAGCCCCCTTGAAAACCTACAGTTTGAAACAGACTCCTGGAAAACCCAAAGTTTGAAAATCAGCCACCTGAAAAACACAAAGTTTGAAAATCAGCCCCCTGAAAACCCAAAGTTTGAAAATCAGGCCCCAAAGGAACCCAAAGTTTGAAAATCAGCCCCTGGTAAACCAAAGTTTGAAAATCAGCCCCCTGGAAAAAACCCAAAGTTTGAAAATCATCACCCTGAAAACCCCAAAGTTTGAAATCAGCCCCCTGGAAAACCCAAAGTTTGAAAATCAGCCCCAAGAAACCCAAAGTTTGAAAATCAGCCCCTGGAAAACCCAAAGTTTGAAAATCAGCCCCCAGGAAACAAAAAGTTTGAAAATACCCCTCAGGAAAACCAAAAGTTTAAAAATCAACCTGGAAAACCAAAAGTTTGAAAATCAGCCCACAGGAAACCCAAAGTTTGAAAATCAGCCCCTTGGAAAACCCAAAGTTTGAAAAAATCCCACTGAAACCAAAAGTTTAAAATCAGCCCCAGGAAACCCGTAGTTTGGAAATAAGCCCCCTGGAAACTACAAAGTTTGAAATTCAGCACTTGGAAAACCTACAGTACGAAAATCAGCCTCCTGGAAACCCAAAGTTTGAAAATCTGTCCAAAGGAAACCCAAAGTTTGAAAATGAGCCCCCTTGAAAACCTACAGTTCGAAAAACAGCCTCCTAGAAAACCCAAAGTTTGTAAATCAGCCCCTGAAAAAAAAAAGTTTGAAAATCCGCCCCCTGAAAACCCAAATTTTGAAAATCAGCCCCCGGAAACGCAAAGTTTGAAATCGGCCCCCGAGAAACCCAAAGTTTGAAAAGCAGCCCCTGGTAAACCAAAAGTTTGAAAATCAGTCCCCTGAAAACCAAAAGTTTGAAAATCAGCCCCCGGGAAACCCAAAGTTTGAAAATCAGCCCCCAGAAAACCCAAGTTTGAAAATCAGCCCAAGAATACCAAAAGATTGAAAATAAGCCCTCTTGAAAACCAAAATTTTGAAAATCAGCCCCCTGAAACGAAAAGTTTGAAAATCAGCCCCGTGAAAACCCAAGTTTGAAAATCAGACCCCTAAAAACCAAAAGTTTGAAAATCTGCCCCAAGGAAACCCACAGTTTAAAAATCATTCCTTGGAGAACCCAAAGTTCAAAAATCAGTCTCCTGAAAAACAAAAGTTTGAAAATCAGCCCCAAGGAAACCCAAAATTTGAAAATCAGCCCCGGGAAAACTAAAATTTGAAAATCAGCCTCCTGTAACACCCAAAGCTTGAAAATCTGCCCCAAGGAAACCCAAAGTTTGAAAATGAGCCCCCTTGAAAACCTACAGTTTGTAAAATCAGACCCTGGAAAACCCAAAGTTTGTAAATCAGCCACCTGAAAAACCAAAGTTTGAAAATCAGCCCCCTGGAAACTCAAAGTTTGAAAATCAGGCCAAAGGAACCCAAGTTTGAAAATCAGCCCCTGGAAAACCAAAAGTTTGAAAATAGCCCCCTGGAAAAAAACCCAAAGTTTGAAAATCATCCCCTGAAAACCCCAAAGTTTGACAATCAGCCCCCGGAAAAACCAAAGTTTGAAAATCAGCCCCAAGAAACCCAGTTTGAAAATCAGCCCCTGGAAAACCCAAAGTTTAGAAAATCAGCCCCCAGGAAACAAAAAGTTTGAAAATACCCCTCAGGAAAACCAAAAGTTTGAAAATCACTCCCTGGAAAACCAAAAGTTTGAAAATCAGCCCCAGGAAACCCAAAGTTTGAAAATCAGCCCCTTGAAATACCAAAGTTTGAAAAATCAACCCACTGACAACCAAAAGTTTGAAAATCAGCCACCAGGAAACCCGTAGTTTGGAAAAAAGCCCCCTGGAAACTGCAAAGTTTGAAAATCAGCACCAGGAAACCAAAAGTTTGAAAATCAGCCCTTGAAAACCAAAAGTTTGAAAATCAGTCGCCTGAAAACCCAAAGTTTAAAAATCAGCCCATTGAAATCCCAAAGTTCGAAAATCAGCCCCAAGAAAACCAAAGTTTGAAAATAAGCCCCACAGGAAACCCAAAGTCTCAAAATCAGCCCCCAGGAAACTCAAAGTATGTAAATCATTCCCTGGAAAACCCAAAGTTCGAAAATCCGCCCCCTGGAAAACCAAAAGTTTGAAAATAAGCCCCCAGAAAACCCAAAGTTTGAAAATCAGCCCCTTGGAGATCCCAAAGTTTCAAAATCAGTCCCAAAAACCAAAAGTTTTAAAATCATCCTCCTGAAAACCAAAAATTTGAAAAAACAGCCCCCTGAAAACCTGAAGTTTGAAAATCAGCCCCCAGGAAACCCATAGTTTGAAAATCAATCCCCTTGAAAACCAAGTTTGAAAATCCGCCCCTGGAAAACCTACAATTTGAAAATTAGCCTCCTGGAAAACAGAAAGTTTGAAATTTAGCCCCTTGGAAAACCAAGAATTTGAAAATCGGCCCCCAGGGAACCATAGGTTTGAAAATCAGCGCCCAAGAAAACCTACAGTTTGAAAAACAGACTCCTGGAAAGCCCAAAGTTTGTAAATCAGCCACCTGAAAACCACAAAGTTTGAAAATCAGCCCCCCGAAAACCCAAAGTTTGAAAATCAGGCCCAAGGAAACCCAAAGTTTCAAAATCAGCTCCCGGGAAACCCAAAAAGTTTAAAATCAGCCCCCTAGAAAACCGAAAGTTTGAAATCATCACCCTGAAAACCCCAAAGTTTTTGAATCAGCCCCTGGGAAACCCAAAGTTTGAAAATCAGCCCCAAGAAACCCAGAGTTTGAAAAACAGCCCCTGGAAACCCCAAAGTTATAAAATCAGCCCCCAGGAAACCAAAAGTTTGAAAATAGCCCTCATGGAAAACCAAAAGTTTGAAAAGCAACTCCCTGGAAAAAAAAAGTTTGAAAATCAGCCCCCTGGAAAACCCAAAGTTGAATTCAGCCCCCTGGAAAACCAAAAGTTTGAAAATCAGCCCCCAGGAAACCCAAAGTTTGAAATCAGCCCCTTGAAAAACCCAAAGTTTGAAAAAATCAGCCCACTGAAACCAAAAGTTGAAAATCAGCCATCAGGAAACCCGAAGTTTAAAAATAAGCCCCCTGGAAACCAAAATTTGAAAATCAGCCCCAGGAAAACAAAATTTTGAAAATCAGCCCCCTGATAACCGACTGTTCGAAAATAAGACCCTTGAAAACCCAAAGTTTGAAAATCAGCCCTCTGAAATCCCAGTTTGAAAACCAGCCCCAAGAAACCCAAAGTTTGAAAATGAGCCCCCCTGAAACCCAAAGTTTGAGAATCAGCCCCCTGGATAACCCAAAGTTTAAAAATCTGCCCCCTGAACACCAAAAGTTTGAAAATCAGCTCCCAGGAAACCCAAAGTTTGAAAGTCAGCCCTCTGAAAAACCCAAAGTTTAAAAATTAGCCCCAGGAAACCCAAAGTTTGAAAATAAGCCCCAAAAACCAAAAGTATGAAAATCAGACCCCGGGAAACCTAAAGTTTTGAAATCAGCCCCCTGGAAAACCCAAAGTTCAAAAATCCACCCCAGGAAACCCAAAGTTTAAACATCAGCCTTTTGTAAAACCCAAAGTTGTAAAATCAGCCCCTGAAAACCAAAAGTTTGAAAATCAGCCCCTTGTAAATAGAGTTTGGAAATCAGCCCCCTGAAAACCTAAAGTTTGAAAATCAGCCCCCTGAAACCCAGAAATTTGAAAATCATCCCCCTGAAAACCCAAAGTCTGAAAATCAGCCCCATGAAAACCCAAAGTTGGAAAATCAGCCCAGGAAAACCAAAAGTTAAAAAATCAGTGCCCTGAAAACCCAAAGATTGAAAATCAGACCCCATGAAAACCAAAAGTTTGAAAATCAGCCCTTTGAAAACCCAAAGTTGGAAAATCAGCCCCCAGGGAACCCAAAGTTTCAAAATTAGCCCCAAAGGATACCCAAAGTTTGAAAATAAGCCCCCAGGAAACCAAAAGTTTACAAAGCATCTTCCTGGAAAAAAACCAAAAGTTTGAAAATCATCCCCCTGAAAAACCCAAAGTTTTAAAATCAGCTCCCAAGAAACCAAGTTTGAAAATAATCCCCCTGGAAAACCCAAAGTTTGTAAATCAGCCCCTTGGAAAACCCAAAGTTTGAAACTATGCCCCCAAAAAACCCAAAGTTTGAAAATCAGCCCCAAAGATACCCCAAAATTTGAAAATCAGCCCCTACGAAACCCAAAGTTTGAGAATCAGCCCCTTGAAAACCCCAAAGTTTGTAAATCAGCCCCCTGACAACCCAAAGTTTGAAAATCAGCCCTTCTAGATACCAAAGTTTGAAAATCAGCCCCAAAAAACCAAAAGTTTTAAAATCAGCCCCTGAACACCAAATATTTTAAAATCAGCCCCCTTAAAACCCAAAGTTTGAAAATCAGCCCCTTGAAAACGCAAAGTATGAAAATCAGCCCCCAGGAAACCCAAACTTTTAAAATCAGCCCTTGGAAAGCCCAAAGTTTGAAAATCAGCCAACTGGTAAACAAAAAGTTTGAAAATCATCCCCCTGAAACCAAAAGTTTGAAAATCACCCCTAAGGAAACCCAAAGTTTGAAAACCATCCCCCAGAAAACCCAGAGTTTGAAAATCAGCCCCCAGAAAACCCAAAGTTTGAAAGCCAGCCCCCTGAAACCAAAAGTTTGGAATTTAGCCCCCTGGAAAACCGAAAGTTTGAAAATCTGCCCTCAGGAAACCCAAAGTTTGAAAATCAGCCCCTTGAAAAACCCAAAGTTTGAAAAAATCAGCCCACTGACAACCAAAAGTTTGAAAATCAGCCACCAGGAAACCCAAAGTTTGAAAATAAGCCCACTGGAAACTGCAAAGTTTGAAAATCAGCGCCAGGAAAACAAAAGTTTGAAAATCAGCCCTTGAAAACCAAAAGTTTGAAAATCAGCTCCCTGAAAAACCAAAGTTTTAAAATCAGCCCTTTGATATTCCAGTTTGAAAATCAGCCCCAAGAAAACGAAAGTTTAAAAATCAGCCCCCCAGGAAACCCAAAGTTTGAAAATGAGCCCCCAGGAAACCCACAGTTTAAAAATCATTCCCTGGAAAACCAAAAGTTCGAAAATCTGCCCCCTGGAAAACCAAAAGTTTGAAAATCAGCCCCCAGGAAACACAAATTTTGATAAACAGCCCCTTGGAGATCCCAAAGTTTGAAAATCAGCCAAAAAAACTAAAAGTTTTAAAATCAGCCCCCTGAAAACCATAAATTTGAAAATCACCCCCCTGAAAACCCAGAGTTTGAAAATCAGCCCCCAGGAAACCCATCGTTTGATAATATCCCCCAGGAAAGCCCAAAGTTTGAAAATCAGCCCCCTGGTAAACCAAAAGTGTAAAATCAGCCCCCTGAAACCAAAAGTTTTATAATCAGCACCAAGGAAACCAAAAGTTTGAAAATAGTCTCTCGGGAAACCCAAAATTTGAAAATCAGCCCCCAGGAAAACCAAGAGTTTGAAAATCAGCCCCCTGAAAACCAAAAGTTTGAAAATTAGACCCCTCGAGAACCCAAAGTTTGGAAATCAGCCACCTGAAAACCATAAGATTGAAAATTAGCCCCCAGAAAACCCAGAGTTTGAAAATCAGCCCCAAGGAAACCCAAAGTTTGAAAATCAGTCACCTGAAAAATCCAAAGTTTGGAAATCTGCCCCTGAAAACCAAAAGTTTGAAAGTCAGCCCCCGGGAAACCCAAAGTTTGAAAATCAGCCCTCAGAAAACCCATAGTTTGAAAATCAGCCCCCAAAAAACAAAAAATTGAAAATAAGCCCTCCTGAAAACCAGAAATTTGGAAATCAGCCCCCTGAAACCAAAAGTTTGAAAATCAGCCCCGTGAAAACCCAAAGTTTGAAAATCGGCCCCATGGAAACCAACAGTTTGAAAATCAGCCCCCAGGAACCCCACAGTTTAAAAATCATTTCTTGGAGAACCCAAAGCTCAAAAATCCGCCCCCTGGAAAACCAAAAGTTTGAAAATCAGCCCCAAGGAAACCTGAAGTTTGAAAATCAGCCCTTGGAAAACCTACAGTAAGAAAATCAGCCTCCTGGAGAACCCAAAGTTTGAAAATCAGTCACAAGGAAACCCAAAGTTTGAAAAAGAGCCCCCTTGAAAACCTACAGCTTGAAAAACAGCCTCCTAGAAAACCCAAAGTTTGTAAATCAGCCACCTGAAAAACACAAAGTTTGAAAATTCACCCCCTGAAAACCCAAAGTTCGGAAATCAGGCCCCAGGAAATGCAAAGTTTGAAAATCAGCCCCAAGAAGCCAACAGTTTGAAAATCAGCCCCTTGGAAAACCCAAAGTTTCAAAATCAGTCCCAACAAACCAAAAGTTTTAAAATCATCCTCCTGAAAACCAAAAATTTGAAAAAACAGCCCCCTGAAAACCTGAAGTTTGAAAATCAGCCCCCAGTAAACCCATAGTTTGAAAAACAATCCCCTTGAAAACCAAGTTTGAAAATCCGCCCCTGGAAAACCTACAATTTGAAAATTAGCCTCCTGGAAAACAGAAAGTTTGAAATTTAGCCCCTTGGAAAACCAAAAATTTGAAAATCGGCCCCCAGGGAACCATAGGTTTGAGAATCAGCGCCCAAGAAAACCTACAGTTTGAAAAACAGACTCCTGGAAAGCCCAAAGTTTGTAAATCAGCCAACTGAAAACCACAAAGTTTGAAAATCAGCCCCCCGAAAACCCAAAGTTTGAAAATCAGGCCCAAGGAAACCCAGTTTCAAAATCAGCTCCCGGGAAACCCAAAGTTTATAAAGCAGCCCCCTAGAAAAAACCCAAAGTTTGAATATCATCACCCTGAAAACCCCAAAGTTTGAGAATCAGCCCCTGGGAAACCCAAAGTTTGAAAATCAGCCCCAAGAAACCCAGAGTTTGAAAAACAGCCCCCTGGAAACCCCAAAGTTATAAAATCAGCCCCCAGGAAACCAAAAGTTTGAAAATTAGCCCTCAGGAAAACCAAAAGTTTGAAAAGCAACTCCCTGGAAAATAAAAAGTTTGAAAATCAGCCCCCTGGAAAACCCAAAGTTGGAAATTCAGCCCCCTGGAAAACCAAAAGTTTGAAAATCAGCCCCCAGGAAACCCAAAGTTTGAGAATCAGCCCCTTGAAAAACCCAAAGTTTGAAAAAATCAGCCCACTGACAACCAAAAGTATGAAAATCAGCCATCAGGAAACCCGAAGTTTAAAAATAAGCCCCCTGGAAACTTCAAAATTTGAAAATCAGCCCCAGGAAAACAAAAGTTTGAAAATCAGCCCCCTGATAACCGAATGTTCGAAAATAAGACCCTTGAAAACCCAAAGTTTGAAAATCAGCCCTCTGAAATCCCAGTTTGAAAATCAGCCCCAAGAAACCCAAAGTTTGAAAATGAGCCCCCCTGAAACCCAAAGTTTGAGAATCAGCCCCCTGGAAAACCCAAAGTTTAAAAATCTGCCCCCTGAACACCAAAAGTTTGAAAATCAGCCCCCAGGAAACCCAAAGTTTGAAAGTCAGCCCTCTGAAAAACCCAAAGTTTAAAAATTAGCCCCAGGAAACCCAAAGTTTGAAAATAAGCCCCAAAAACCAAAAGTATGAAAATCAGACCCCGGGAAACCTAAAGTTTTGAAATCAGCCCCCTGGAAAACCCCAAGTTCAAAAATCCACCACAGGAAACCCAAAGTTTAACCCTGGATAGGTACGGTCCTCGGACACCCCTTTAAGGGTATACTCGGACGCGAACGACCCCGACGCCAAAAAAAATTCTTGAAAAATCAGTTTTTGCAGTAACCTCCTTTTTTCTTTTGCCAAAAAAAACTTCAATGAATGCTTAAAACAACTGTAAAGATAAATACTACTCATCTGCAGAAAAACTATTTATTATAAATATTTTAAAAAATTAAGTAGAAAAAAAAAAGACCTGACATAAAAATTCATAAAAAAAAAGTTTATACATATATACACAAATCCTTTTAGGAATTGATTCTTGAATGTTTAGGACACATCTTGATGTATTTTGGATGAAGTCAGACCCATGGAGGTGAAGATCTGAAATGAGAAAAAAAGGGTAACTTTTTTTGGCCCAAAAAAATTGTCCAAATTTCATGAATTTTTTTGGGTACCAGAATGAAATAGGAAGTGGCTAATTTTTTTAGGGAATAAACATATGTTATCCTAAAATAGAAATATGTAAAAAAATCTTCATTATTTTGTAAATTACATTTATATCAGGGGCCATATCTAAAGGTAATTTTTTGAGTACTTGGAAATTTCGTAAAAAAATACATATATTTAATATATAATATGATATTTATGCAGGTAAAAATATACCTAAATATCACAAATTTTATAGGGAACAAGAATATATATAGATAGGGCAGCTTACGCTTCGGATATGTCCACAAAATGGCCGCCAACCACACTGACTCAGACTCCCTAATCTGCCACTTGAAATGTAGGAAGGGTATGTCAATTTCAAGGTGTTATTTACTAATCTAATTATTATTGGATATGCATAAAAATTGTATGGTGGGTTGCTGGATAATTGTCGATTATTTTACGACTATAAAATTAAAATTCTGACCCAAAAAAATTTTTTTGAAGGGAAATAAAATCGAAAAAAAAATGTAAAACAATATTTTAGCTAAAAAAATTTGATGATATTCAATCAAAAAAAAAGTAAACAAAATTTTCCGACAAATAAACATCTAGAGGAATCATTACTCTGTGATAGTTCCTTAGTACGTAGTAATTTTGAAAGAATTGGGAAAAAACGAAAAAATGGCAATCACCGGAAATTCGAACACATACCTATATATACGCCATATCTGGCTAAAAAAAAGATAGGCATGGGTAGCCAGATCATCTAGAAACACTTTCCAACACTATAAAAATATAAGTTTTGCGACACTACTTGCCAATTCCTTACGGTAACATGACTAAGCAAAAAAATGCAAAACAAATAAAAAGGGGCACTCGTGGAAAAATGGCCATTCTAATATACGGCATTTCAGAAAAAAAAAAATTTCAGCCACGTGCTAGGCAAACCATCAAGGCATATTTTCCGACAAATAAACATATAAATGAAATATTACTCTGTGATAGTTCCTTAGTACGTAGTAATTTTGAAAGAAATGGGAAAAAACGAAAAAATGGCAATCACAGGAAAATCGAACACATACTTATATATACGCCATATCTGGCTAAAAAAAATAGGCATGGATAGCCAGATCATCTAGAAACACTTTCCAACACTATAAAAATATAAGTTTTGCGACACTACTTGCCAATTCCTTACGGTAACATGACTAAGCAAAAAAATGCAAAACAAATAAAAAGGGGCACTCGCGGAAAAATGCCCAACATTCTAATATACGGCATCTCAGATAAAAAAAAAAGACATGCACGTGTTAGCCCAACCATCAAGGCACACTTTCTAACACATAAACATGAAAAAAAAATCAATAATATACGGCAATTCCTTACTACGTAGTAAATTTTTACAAATATTGAAATAAAAACAGAAATTGGCAACCGCAGTTAAATACCCAATACATCAATAACTACGTCGTATCTGACAAAAACAAAATCACGCATGGGTAGCCAGATCATCTAGACACACTTTCCAACATTAAAAAAGCAAAAGTTTTACGACACTATTTCGCAATATCTTACGGAAAAATGACTTGGCAAAAAAATGAAAAAAAAATTAAAAAGGGACACTCGCGGTAAAATGCCCGACATTCTAATATACGACATCTCAGATAAAAAAAAAGACATGCACGTGTTAGCCCAACCATCAAGGCACACTTTCTAACACATAAACATGAAAAAAAAATGAATAATATACGGCAATTCCTTACTACGTAGTAATTTTTACAAATATTGAAAAAAAAACAGAAATTGGTAACCGCAGTTAAATACCCAATATACCAATAACTACGTCGTATCTGACAAAAACAAAGTCATGCATGGGTAGCCAGATCATCTAGACACACTTTCCAACACTAAACAAGCAAAAGTTTTACGACACTATTTGTCAATATCTTACGGAAAAATGACTTGGCAAAAAAATGAAAAAAAATGAAAAAGGGGCACTCGCGGTAAAATGGTCCTCGTGGTGATGAACGACATTTTAACTAAAAAAAAAACATGCACATGGTAGCCAAACAATCCACCAAGACTTTCCACAACTGATAACCTATACAAGTTGCACCATTCTACGACAATTTCATAATACGTAATAACTTTGATAATTATGCAAACTACCTCAGAAGGGTAAACTCGGACGCGAACGACCCCGACGCGTCTCAGAAATCGGGGAAGGAGTACAGCTACAGCAATACACATCTGGACACTACTAGAGCGTGTAGGGGAGACACCTCCTGCAGGTCGATCACCCACAAATTCAGTCACAGGGGTGAGTCACGTGAGAAAAACCTGTTTTTTTTGACGCTCGGGGTCGCAAACGACCCACCGTACCTATCCAGGGTTAAACATCAGCCTTTTGTAAAACCCAAAGTTGTAAAATCAGCCCCTGAAAACCAAAAGTTTGAAAATCAGCCCCTTGAAAATAGAGTTTGGAAATCAGCCCCCTGAAAACCTAAAGTTTGAAAATCAGCCCCCTGAAACCCAGAAATTTGAAAATCATCCCCCTGAAAAACCAAAGTCTGAAAATCAGCCCCATGAAAACCCAAAGTTGGAAAATCAGCCCGGCAAAACCAAAAGTTAAAAAATCAGTGCCCTGAAAACCCAAAGATTGAAAATCAGACCCCATGGAAACCAAAAGTTTGAAAATCAGCCCCTTGAAAACCCAATGTTGGAAAATCAGCCCCCAGGGAACCCAAAGTTTCAAAATTAGCCCCAAAGGATACCCAAAGTTTGAAAATAAGCCCCCAGGAAACCAAAAGTTTACAAAGCATCTTCCTGGAAAAAAACCAAAAGTTTGAAAATCATCCCCCTGAAAAACCCAAAGTTTTAAAATCAGCTCCCAAGAAACCAAGTTTGAAAATAATCCCCCTGGAAAACCCAAAGTTTGTAAATCAGCCCCTTGGAAAACCCAAAGTTTGAAACTATGCCCCCAAAAAACCCAAAGTTTGAAAATCAGCCCCAAAGATACCCCAAAATTTGAAAATCAGCCCCTACGAAACCCAAAGTTTGAGAATCAGCCCCTTGAAAACCCCAAAGTTTGTAAATCAGCCCCCTGACAACCCAAAGTTTGAAAATCAGCCCTTCTAGATACCAAAGTTTGAAAATCAGCCCCAAAAAACCAAAAGTTTTAAAATCAGCCCCTGAACACCAAATATTTTAAAATCAGCCCCCTTAAAACCCAAAGTTTGAAAATCAGCCCCTTGAAAACCCAAAGTATGAAAATCAGCCCCCAGGAAACCCAAAGTTTTAAAATCAGCCCTTGGAAAGCCCAAAGTTTGAAAATCAGCCAACTGGTAAACAAAAAGTTTGAAAATCATCCCCCTGAAACCAAAAGTTTGAAAATCACCCCTAAGGAAACCCAAAGTTTGAAAACCATCCCCCAGAAAACCCAGAGTTTGAAAATCAGCTCCCAGAAAACCCAAAGTTTGAAAACCAGCCCCCTGAAACCAAAAGTTTGGAATTTAGCCCCCTGGAAAACCGAAAGTTTGAAAATCTGCCCTCAGGAAACCCAAAGTTTGAAAATCAGCCCCTTGAAAAACCCAAAGTTTGAAAAAATCAGCCCACGGACAACCAAAAGTTTGAAAATCAGCCACCAGGAAACCCAAAGTTTGAAAATAAGCCCACTGGAAACTGCAAAGTTTGAAAATCAGCGCCAGGAAAACAAAAGTTTGAAAATCAGCCCTTGAAAACCAAAAGTTTGAAAATCAGCTCCCTGAAAAACCAAAGTTTTAAAATCAGCCCTTTGATATTCCAGTTTGAAAATCAGCCCCAAGAAAACGAAAGTTTAAAAATCAGCCCCCCAGGAAACCCAAAGTTTGAAAATGAGCCCCCAGGAAACCCACAGTTTAAAAATCATTCCCTGGAAAACCAAAAGTTCGAAAATCTGCCCCCTGGAAAACCAAAAGTTTGAAAATCAGCCCCCAGGAAACACAAATTTTGATAAACAGCCCCTTGGAGATCCCAAAGTTTGAAAATCAGCCACAAAAAACTAAAAGTTTTAAAATCAGCCCCCTGAAAACCATAAATTTGAAAATCACCCCCCTGAAAACCCAGAGTTTGAAAATCAGCCCCCAGGAAACCCATCGTTTGAAAATATCCCCCAGGAAAGCCCAAAGTTTGAAAATCAGCCCCCTGGTAAACCAAAAGTGTAAAATCAGCCCCCTGAAACCAAAAGTTTTATAATCAGCACCAAGGAAACCAAAAGTTTGAAAATAGTCTCTCGGGAAACCCAAAATTTGAAAATCAGCCCCCAGGAAAACCAAGAGTTTGAAAATCAGCCCCCTGAAAACCAAAAGTTTGAAAATTAGACCCCTCGAGAACCCAAAGTTTGGAAATCAGCCACCTGAAAACCATAAGATTGAAAATTAGCCCCCAGAAAACCCAGAGTTTGAAAATCAGCCCCAAGGAAACCCAAAGTTTGAAAATCAGTCACCTGAAAAATCCAAAGTTTGGAAATCTGCCCCTGAAAACCAAAAGTTTGAAAGTCAGCCCCCGGGAAACCCAAAGTTTGAAAATCAGCCCTCAGAAAACCAATAGTTTGAAAATCAGCCCCCAAAAAACAAAAAATTGAAAATAAGCCCTCCTGAAAACCAGAAATTTGGAAATCAGCCCCCTGAAACCAAAAGTTTGAAAATCAGCCCCGTGAAAACCCAAAGTTTGAAAATCGGCCCCATGGAAACCAAAAGTTTGAAAATCAGCCCCCAGGAACCCCACAGTTTAAAAATCATTCCTTGGAGAACCCAAAGTTCAAAAATCCGCCCCCTGGAAAACCAAAAGTTTGAAAATCAGCCCCAAGGAAACCCGAAGTTTGAAAATCAGCCCTTGGAAAACCTACAGTAAGAAAATCAGCCTCCTGGAGAACCCAAAGTTTGAAAATCAGTCCCAAGGAAACCCAAAGTTTGAAAAAGAGCCCCCTTGAAAACCTACAGCTTGAAAAACAGCCTCCTAGAAAACCCAAAGTTTGTAAATCAGCCACCTGAAAAACACAAAGTTTGAAAATTCGCCCCCTGAAAACCCAAAGTTCGGAAATCAGGCCCCAGGAAATGCAAAGTTTGAAAATCAGCCCCAAGAAGCCAACAGTTTGAAAATCAGCCCCTTGGAAAACCCAAAGTTAGAAAATTGGCCCCCAGGAAACCCAAAGTTTGAAATTGAGCCCCTTGGAAAACCAAAAGTTTGAAAATCAGCCCCCAGGAAACCCAAAGTTTGAAAATCAGCCCCTTGAAAAACCCAAAGTTTGAAAAAATCAGCCCACTGACAACCAAAAGTTTGGAAATCAGCCACCAGGAAACCCAAAGTTTGAAAATAAGCCCCCTGGGAACTGCAAAGTTAGAAAATCAGCGCCAGGGAAACAAAAGTTCGAAAATAAGCCCTTGAAAACCCAAAGTTTGAAAATCAGCCCCCTGAAAACCCAAAGTTTGAAAATCAGCCCATTGATATTCAAGTTTGAAAATCAGCACCAAGAAAACCAAAGTTTAAAAATCAGCCCCCCAAGAAACCAAAAGTCTGAAAATGAGCCCCCAGGAAACCCACAGTTTAAAATCATTCCCTGGAAAACCCATAGTTCGAAAATCCGCCCCCTGGAAAACCAAAAGTTTGAAAATAAGCCCCCAGGAAACCCAATGTTTGAAAATCAGTCCCTTGGAGATCCCAAAGTTTGAAAATCAGCCCCAAAAAACTGAAAGTTTTAAAATTAGCTCCCTGAAAACCATAAATTTGAAAATCAGCCCCCCGAAAACCCAGAGTTTGAAAATCAGCCACAGGAAAGCCATAGTTTGAAAATCAGCCCCCAGGAAAGCCCAAAGTTTGAAAATCATCCCCTGGTAAACCAAGAGTTGAAAATCAGCCCCTTGGTAAACCAAGAGTTGAAAATCAGCCCCCTGAAAACAAAAGTTTTATAATCATCCCCAAGGAAACCCAAAGTTTGAAAATGATCTCTCGAGAAACCCAAAATTTGAAAATCAGCCCCCAGGAACACCAAAAGTTTGAAAATCAGCCCCTTGAAAACCAAAAGTTTGAAAATCAGACCCCTCGAGAACCCAAACTTTGGAAATCAGCCACCTGAAAACCATAAGATTGAAAATTAGCCCCCAAAAAACACAAAGTTTGAAAATCAGCCCCAAGGAAACCCAAAGTTTGAAAATCAGTCACCTGAAAAATCCAAAGTTTGGGAATCTGCCCCCTGAAAACCAAAAGTTTGAAAATCAGCCCCCAGGAAACCCAAAGTTTGAAAATCAGCCTTTAAAAACCCATAATTTGAAAAACAGCCCCAAAAAAACAAAAAATTGAAAATAAGCCCTCCAGGAAACCAGAAATTTGGAAATCAGCCCCCTGAAACCAAAAGTTTGAAAATCAGCCCCGTGAAAACCCAAAGTTTGGAAACCAGCCCCTGGTAAACCAAAAGTTTGAAAATCAGCCCCCAGGAAACCCAAAGTTTAAAAATCAGCCCTTGGAAAACCTAGAGTATGAAAATCAGCCTCTTGGAGAACCCAAAGTTTGAGAATGAGCCCCCTTGAAAACCTACAGTTCGAAAAACAGCCTCCTAGAAAACCCAAAGTTTGTAAATCAGCCCCTGAAAAACAAAAAGTTTGAAAATCCACCCCCTGAAAACTCAAATTTTTAAAATCAGGCCTCAGGAAACGCAAAGTTTGAAAATCGGCCCCCGAGAAACCCAAAGTTTGAAAAGCAGCCGCCTGGTAAACCAAAAGTTTGAAAATCAGTCCCCTGAAAACCAAAAGTTTGAAAATCAGCCCCTGGGAAACCCAAAGTTTGAAAATCAGCCCCCAGAAAACCCATAGTTTGAAAATCAGCCCAAGAATACCAAAAGATTGAAATTAAGCCCTCTTGAAAACCAAAATTTTGAAAATCAGCCCCCTGAAACGAAAAGTTTGAAAATCTGCCCCGTGAAAACCCAAGTTTGAAAATCAGACCCCTAAAAACCAAAAGTTTGAAAATCTGCCCCAAGGAAACCCACAGTTTAAAAATCATTCCTTGGAGAACCCAAAGTTCAAAAATCAGCCCCCTTGAAAAACAAAAGTTTGAAAATCAGCCCCAAGGAAAACCAAAATTTGAAAATCAGCCCCTGGAAAAACTAAAATTTGAAAATCAGCCTCCTGTAACACCCAAAGCTTGAAAATCTGCCCCAAGGAAACCCAAAGTTTGAAAATGAGCCCCCTTGAAAACCTACAGTTTGAAAAACAGACTCCTGGAAAACCGAAAGTTTGTAAATCAGCCACATGAAAAACACAAAGTTTGAAAATCAGCCCCCTGAAAACCCAAAGTTTGAAAATCAGGCCAAAGGAACCCAAAGTTTGAAAATCAGCCCCTGGTAAACCAAAAGTTTGAAAAGCAGCCCCCTGGAAAAAACCCAAAGTTTGAAAATCATCACCCTGAAAACCCCAATATTTGACAATCAGCCCCCTGGAAAACCCAAAGTTTGAAAATCAGCCCCAAGAAACCCAGTTTGAAAATCAGCCCCTGGAAAACCCAAAGTTAGAAAATCAGCCCCCAGGAAACAAAAAGTTTGAAAATTACCCCTCAGGAAAACCAAAAGTTTAAAAATCAACTCCCTGGAAAACCAAAAGTTTGAAAATCAGCCCCCAGGAAACCCAAAGTTTGAAAATCAGCCCCTTGAAATACTCAAAGTTTGAAAAAATCAACCCACTGACAACCAAAAGTTTTAAAATCAGCCACCAGGAAACCCGTAGTTTGGAAATAAACCCCCAGGAAACTGCAAAGTTTGAAATTCAGCACTTGGAAAACCTACAGTATGAAAATCAGCCTCCTGGAGAACCCAAAGTTTGAAAATCTGTCCAAAGGAAACCCAAAGTTTGAAAATGAGCCCCCTTGAAAACCTACAGTTCGAAAAACCGCCTCATAGAAAACCCAAAGTTTGTAAATCAGCCCCTGAAAAACAAAAAGTTTGAAAATCCGCCCCCTGAAAACCCAAATTTTGAAAATCAGGCCCCCGGAAACGCAAAGTTTGAGAATTGGCCCCCGAGAAACCCAAAGTTTGAAAAGCAGCCGCCTGGTAAACCAAAAGTTTGGAAATCAGTCCCCTGAAAACCAAAAGTTTGAAAATCAGCCCCCGGGAAACCCAAAGTTTTAAAATCAGCCCCCAGAAAACCCACAGTTTGAAAATCAGCCCAAGAATACCAAAAGATTGAAAATAAGCCCTCTTGAAAACCAAAATTTTGAAAATCAGCCCCCTGAAACGAAAAGTTTGAAAATCAGCCCCGTGAAAACCCAAGTTTGAAAATCAGACCCCTAAAAACCAAAAGTTTGAAAATCTGCCCCAAGTAAACCCACAGTTTAAAAATCATTCCTTGGAGAACCCAAAGTTCAAAAATAAGCCTTCTTGAAAAACAAAAGTTTGAAAATCAGCCCCAAGGAAACCCAAAATTTGAAAATCAGCCCCGGGAAAAACTAAAATTTGAAAATCAGCGTCCTGTAACACCCAAAGCTTGAAAATCTGCCCAAAGGAAACCCAAAGTTTGAAAATGAGCCCCCTTGAAAACCTACAGTTTGTAAAACAGACTCCTGGAAAACCCAAAGTTTGTAAATCAGCCACCTGAAAAACACAAAGTTTGAAAATCAGCCCCCTGAAAACCCAAAGTTTGAAAATCAGGCCAAAGGAACCCAAAGTTTGAAAATCAGCCCCTGGTAAACCAAAAGTTTGAAAAGTAGCCCCCTGGAAAAAAACCCAAAGTTTGAAAATCATCACCCTGAAAACCCCAATGTTTGACAATCAGCCCCCGGAAAAACCCAAAGTTTGAAAATCAGCCCCAAGAAACCCAGTTTAAAAATCAGCCCCTGGAAAACCCAAAGTTAGAAAATCAGCCCCCAGGAAACAAGAAGTTTGAAAATTACCCCTCAGGAAAACCAAAAGTTTAAAAATCAACTCCCTGGAAAACCAAAAGTTTGAAAATCAGCCCCAGGAAACCCAAAGTTTGAAAATCAGCGTCTTGAAATACTCAAAGTTTGAAAGAATCAACCCACTGACAACCAAAAGTTTGAAAATCAGCCACCAGGAAACCCGTAGTTTGGAAATAAGCCCCCTGGAAACTGCAAAGTTTGAAAATCAGCACCAGGAAACCAAAAGTTTGAAAATCAGCCCTTGAAAACCAAAAATTTGAAAATCAGTCCCCTGAAAACCCAAAGTTTAAAAATCAGCCCATTGAAATCCCAGTTCGAAAATCAGCCCCAAGAAAACCAAAGTTTGAAAATAAGCCCCACAGGAAACCCAAAGTCTCAAAATCAGCCCCCAGGAAACTCACAGTATGTAAATCATTCCCTGGAAAACCCAAAGTTCGAAAATCCGCCCCCTGGAAAACCAAAAGTTTGAAAATAAGCCCCCAGAAAACCCAAAGTTTGAAAATCAGCCCCTTGGAGATCCCAAAGTTTCAAAATCAGTCCCAACAAACCAAAAGTTTTAAAATCATCCTCCTGAAAACCAAAAATTTGAAAAAACAGCCCCCTGAAAACCTGAAGTTTGAAAATCAGCCCCCAGGAAACCCATAGTTTGAAAATCAATCCCCTTGAAAACCAAGTTTGAAAATCAGCCCCTGGAAAACCTACAATTTGAAAATTAGCCTCGTGGAAAACAGAAAGTTTGAAATTTAGCCCCTTGGAAAACCAAAAGTTTGAAAATCAGCCCCCAGGGAACCATAGCTTTGAAAATCAGCGCCCAAGAAAACCTACAGTTTGAAAAACAGAATCCTGGAAAGCCCAAAGTTTGTAAATCAGCCACCTGAAAACCACAAAGTTTCAAAATCAGCCCCCTAAAAACCCAAAATTTGAAAATCAGGCCCAAGGAAAGCCATAGTTTGGAAATCATCCCACGGGAATCCCAAAGTTTGAAAATCAGCCCCCTTGAAAACCAAAAGTTTGAAAATCAGCCCCACAGGAAACCCAAAGTCTCAAAATCAGCCCCCAGGAAACTCACAGTATATAAATATTTCCCTGGAAAACCCAAAGTTCCAAAATCCGCCCCCTGGAAAACCAAAAGTTTGAAAATCAGCCCCCAGAAAACCCAAAGTTTGAAAATCAGCCCCTTGGAGATCCCAAAGTTTCAAAATCAGTCCCAAAAAACCAAAAGTTTTAAAATCATCCCCCTGAAAACCAAAAATTTGAAAAACAGCCCCCTGAAACCCGGAAGTTTGAAAATCAGCCCCCAGGAAACCCATAGTTTGAAAATCAATCCCCTTGAAAACCAAAAGTTTGAAAATCAGCCCCTGGAAAACCTAAAATTTGAAAATCAGCCTCCTGGAAAACAGAAAGTTTGAAATTTAGCCCCTTGGAAAACCAAAAGTTTGAAAATCAGCCCCCAGGAAACCATAAGTTTGAAAATCAGCGCCCAAGAAAACCTACAGTTTGAAAAACAGACTCCTGCAAAACCCAAAGTTTGTAAATCAACCACCTGAAACCACAAAGTTTCAAAATGAGCCCCCTGAAAACCCAAAGTTTGAAAATCAGGCCCAAGGAAAGCCAAAGTTTGAAAATCACCCCACGGGAATCCCAAAGTTTGAAAATCAGCCTCCTTGACAACCAAAAGTTTGAAAATCAGTCCCAAGGAAACCCAAAATTTGAAAATCAGCCCCTGGAAAACCTACAATTTGGAAATCAGCCTCCTGGAAAACCCAAAGTTTGAAAATCACCCATAAGGAAACCCAAAGTTTGAAAATCAGCCCCTGGTAAACCAAAAGTTTGAAAAGTAGCCCCTTGGAAAAAAACCCAAAGTTTGAAAATCATCACCCTGAAAACCCCAATGTTTGACAATCAGCCCCCGGAAAAACCCAAAGTTTGAAAATCAGCCCCAAGAAACCCAGTTTAAAAATCAGCCCCTGGAAAACCCAAAGTTAGAAAATCAGCCCCCAGGAAACAAGAAGTTTGAAAATTACCCCTCAGGAAAACCAAAAGTTTAAAAATCAACTCCCTGGAAAACCAAAAGTTTGAAAATCAGCCCCAGGAAACCCAAAGTGTGAAAATCAGCCCCTTGAAATACTCAAAGTTTGAAAGAATCAACCCACTGACAACCAAAAGTTTGAAAATCAGCCACCAGGAAACCCGTAGTTTGGAAATAAGCCCCCTGGAAACTGCAAAGTTTGAAAATCAGCACCAGGAAACCAAAAGTTTGAAAATCAGCCCTTGAAAACCAAAAATTTGAAAATCAGTCCCCTGAAAACCCAAAGTTTAAAAATCAGCCCATTGAAATCCCAGTTCCAAAATCAGCCCCAAGAAAACCAAAGTTTGAAAATAAGCCCCACAGGAAACCCAAAGTCTCAAAATCAGCCCCCAGGAAACTCACAGTATGTAAATCATTCCCTGGAAAACCCAAAGTTCGAAAATCCACCCCCTGGAAAACCAAAAGTTTGAAAATAAGCCCCCAGAAAACCCAAAGTTTGAAAATCAGCCCCTTGGAGATCCCAAAGTTTCAAAATCAGTCCCAACAAACCAAAAGTTTTAAAATCATCCTCCTGAAAACCAAAAATTTGAAAAAACAGCCCCCTGAAAACCTGAAGTTTGAAAATCAGCCCCCAGGAAACCCATAGTTTGAAAATCAATCCCCTTGAAAACCAAGTTTGAAAATCAGCCCCTGGAAAACCTACAATTTGAAAATTAGCCTCGTGGAAAACAGAAAGTTTGAAATTTAGCCCCTTGGAAAACCAAAAGTTTGAAAATCGGCCCCCAGGGAACCATAGCTTTGAAAATCAGCGCCCAAGAAAACCTACAGTTTGAAAAACAGAATCCTGGAAAGCCCAAAGTTTGTAAATCAGCCACCTGAAAACCACAAAGTTTCAAAATCAGCCCCCTAAAAACCCAAAATTTGAAAATCAGGCCCAAGGAAAGCCATAGTTTGGAAATCATCCCACGGGAATCCCAAAGTTTGAAAATCAGCCCCCTTGAAAACCAAAAGTTTGAAAATCAGCCCCACAGGAAACCCAAAGTCTCAAAATCAGCCCCCAGGAAACTCACAGTATATAAATATTTCCCTGGAAAACCCAAAGTTCCAAAATCCGCCCCCTGGAAACCAAAAGTTTGAAAATCAGCCCCCAGAAAACCCAAAGTTTGAAAATCAGCCCCTTGGAGATCCCAAAGTTTCAAAATCAGTCCCAAAAAACCAAAAGTTTTAAAATCATCCCCCTGAAAACCAAAAATTTGAAAAACAGCCCCCTGAAACCCGGAAGTTTGAAAATCAGCCCCCAGGAAACCCATAGTTTGAAAATCAATCCCCTTGAAAACCAAAAGTTTGAAAATCAGCCCCTGGAAAACCTAAAATTTGAAAATCAGCCTCCTGGAAAACAGAAAGTTTGAAATTTAGCCCCTTGGAAAACCAAAAGTTTGAAAATCAGCCCCCAGGAAACCATAAGTTTGAAAATCAGCGCCCAAGAAAACCTACAGTTTGAAAAACAGACTCCTGCAAAACCCAAAGTTTGTAAATCAACCACCTGAAACCACAAAGTTTCAAAATGAGCCCCCTGAAAACCCAAAGTTTGAAAATCAGGCCCAAGGAAAGCCAAAGTTTGAAAATCACCCCACGGGAATCCCAAAGTTTGAAAATCAGCCTCCTTGAAAACCAAAAGTTTGAAAATCAGTCCCAAGGAAACCCAAAATTTGAAAATCAGCCCCTGGAAAACCTACAATTTGGAAATCAGCCTCCTGGAAAACCCAAAGTTTGAAAATCACCCATAAGGAAACCCAAAGTTTGAAAATGAGCCACCTTGAAATCCTAGAGTTTGAAAAACAGACTCCTGGAAAACCCAAAATTTGTAAAACAGCCACCTGAAAAACACAAAGTTTGAAAATCAGCCCACCGAAAACCCAAAGTTTGAAAATCAGGCCCAAGAAAACCCAAAGTTTGAAAATCAGCTCCCGGGAAACCCAAAGTTCATAAAGCAGCCCCCTAGAAAAAACCCAAAGTTTGAATATCATCACCCTGAAAACCCCAAAGTTTGAGAATCAGCCCCCTGGGAAACCCAAAGTTTGAAAATCAGCCCCAAGAAACCCACAGTTTGAAAAACAGACCCCTGGACAACCCAAAGTTAGAAAATCAGCCCCCAGGAAACCCAAAGTTTGAAAATTAGCCCTCAGGAAAACCAAATGTTTGAAAAGCAACTCCCTGGAAAATAAAAAGTTTGAAAATCAGCCCCCTGGAAAACCCAAAGTTGGAAATTTAGCCCCCTGGAAAACCAAAAGTTTGAAAATCAGCCCCCAGGAAACCCAAAGTTTGAGAATCAGCCCCTTGAAAAACCCAAAGTTTGAAAAAATCAGCCCACTGACAACCAAAAGTATGAAAATCAGCCACCGGGAAACCCGAAGTTTGAAAATAAGCCCCCTGGAAACTGCAAAATTTGAAAATCAGCCCCAGGAAAACAAAAGTTTGAAAATCAGCCCCCTGATAACCGAATGTTCGAAAAAAAGACCCTTGAAAACCCAAAGTTTGAAAATCAGCCCTCTGAAATCCCAGTTTGAAAATCAGCCCCAAGTAACCCAAATTTGAAAATGAGCCCCCCTGAAACCCAAAGTTTGAGAATCAGCCCTCTGGAAAACCCAAAGTTTAAAAATCAGCCCCTTGAACACCAAAAGTTTGAAAATCAGCCCCCAGGAAACCCAAAGTTTGAAAGTCAGCCTTCTGAAAAACCCAAAGTTTATAAATTAGCCCCAGGATACCCAAAGTTTGAAAATAAGCCCCCAAAAACTAAAAGTATGAAAATCAGACCCCGGGAAACCTAAAGTTTTGAAATCAGCCCCATGGAAAACACAAAGTTCAAAAATCTGCCCCAGGAAACCCACAGTTTAAAAATCAGCCTTTTGTAAAACCCAAAGTTTGAAAATCAGCCACGTGAAATCCCAAAGTTGTAAAATCAGCCCCTGAAAACCAAAAGTTTGAAAATCAGCCCCTTGAAAATAGAGTTTCGAAATCAGCCCCCTGTAACCCAAAAATTTGAAAATCATCCCCCTGAAAACCCAGTCTGAAAATCAGCCCCCAGAAAACCCAAAGTTTGAAAACCAGCCCCCTGAAACCAAAAATTTGAAATTTAGCCCCCTGGAAAACCGAAAGTTGGAAATCTGCCCTCAGGAAACCCAAAGTTTAAAAATCAGCCCCTTGAAAAACCCAAAGTTTGAAAAAATCAGCCCACTGACAACCAAAAGTTTGAAAATCAGCCACCAAGAAACCCAAAGTTTGAAAATAAGCCCACTGGAAACTGCAAGGTTTGAAAATCAGTGCCAGGAAAACGAAAGTTTGAGAATCAGCCCTTGAAAACCAAAAGTTTGAAAATCAGCTCCCTGAAAACCCAAAGTTTTAAAATCAGTCCTTTGATATTCCAGTTTGAAAATCAGCCCCAAGAAAACGAAAGTTAAAAAATCAGCCCCCAGGAAACCCAAAGTCTGAAAATGAGCCCCCAGGAAACCCACAGTTTGAAAATCATTCCCTGGAAAACCAAAAGTTCGAAAATCTGCTGACTGGAAAACCAAAAGTTTGAAAATCAGCCCCCAGGAAACACAAAGTTTGATAATCAGCCCCTTGGAGATCCCAAAGTTTGAAAATCAGCCACAAAAAACTAAGTTTTAAAATCAGCCCCTTGAAAACCATAAATTTTGAAAATCAGCCCCCTGAAACACAGAGTTTGAAAATCAGCCCCAAGGAAACCCATCGTTTGAAAATAGCCCCCAGGAAAGCCCAAAGTTTGAAAATCAGCCCCCTGGTAAACCAAAAGTGTAAAATCAGCCCCCTGAAACCAAAAGTTTTATAATCAGCACCAAGGAAATTAAGTTTGAAAATAATTTCTCGGGAAACCCAAAATTTGAAAATCAGCCCCCAGGAAAACCAAGAGTTTGAAAATCAGCCCCCTAAAAACCAAAAGTTTGAAAATCAGACCCCTCGAGAACCCAAAGTTTGGAAATCAGCCACCTGAAAACCATAAGATTGAAAATTAGCCCCCAGAAAACCCAGAGTTTGAAAATCAGCCCCAAGGAAACCCAAAGTTTGAAAATCAGTCACCTGAAAAATCCAAAGTTTGGAAATCTGCCCCTGAAAACCAAAAGTTTGAAAATCCGCCCCAGGGAAACACAAAGTTTGAAAATCAGCCCTCAGAAAACCCATAGTTTGAAAAACAGCCCCCAAAAAACCAAAAATTGAAAATAAGCCCTCCTGAAAACCAGAAATTTGGAAATCAGCCCCCTGAAACCAAAAGTTTGAAAATCAGCCCCGTGAAAACCCAAAGTTTGAAAATCAGCCCCATGGAAACCAAAAGTTTGAAAATCAGCCCCCAGGAACCCCACAGTTTAAAAATCATTCCTTGGAGAATCCAAAGTTCAAAAATCCGCCCCCTGGAAAACCAAAAGTTTGAAAATCAGCCCCAAGGAAACCCGAAGTTTGAAAATCAGCCCTTGGAAAACCTACAGTATGAAAATCAGCCTCCTGGAGAACCCAAAGTTTGAAAATCAGTCCCAAGGAAACCCAAAGTTTGAAAAAGAGCCCCCTTGAAAACCTACAGCTTGAAAAACAGCCTCCTAGAAAACCCAAAGTTTGTAAATCAGCCACCTGAAAAACACAAAGTTTGAAAATTCGCCCAATGAAAACCCAAAGTTCGGAAATCAGGCTCCAGGAAATGCAAAGTTTGAAAATCAGCCCCAAGAAACCAACAGTTTGAAAATCAGCCCCTTGGAAAACCCAAAGTTAGAAAATCAGCCCCCAGGAAACCCAAAGTTTGAAATTTAGCCCCTTGGAAAACCAAAAGTTTGAAAATCAGCCCCCAGGAAACACAAAGTTTGAAAATCAGCCCCTTGAAAAACCCAAAGTTTGAACAAATCTGCCCACTGACAACCAAAAGTTTGGAAATCAGCCACCAGGAAACCCGAAGTTTGAAAATAAGCCCCCTGGGAACTGCAAAGTTTGAAAATCAGCGCCAGGAAAACAGAAGTTTGAAAATCAGCCCTTGAAAACCAAAAGTTTGAAAATCAGCCCCTGAAAACCCAAAGTTTGAAAATCAGCCCCCTGAAAACCCAAAGTTTGAAAATCAGCCCATTGATATTCAAGTTTGAAAATCAGCACCAAGATAACCAAAGTTTAAAAATCAGCCCCCCAGGAAACCCAAAGTCTGAAAATGAGCCCCCAGGAAACCCACAGTTTAAAATCATTCCCTGGAAAACCCAAAGTTCGAAAATCCGCCCCCTGGAAAACCAAAAGTTTGAAAATCAGCCCCCAGGAAACCCAATGTTTGAAAATCAGTCCCTTGGAAATCCCAAAGTTTGAAAATCAGCCCCAAAAAACTGAAAGTTTTAAAATTAGCCCCCTGAAAACCATAATTTTGAAAATCAGCCCCCTGAAAACCCAGAGTATGAAAATCAGCCCCCAGGAAACCCATCGTTTGAAAATCAGCCCCCAGGAAAGCCCAAAGTTTGATAATCAGCCCCCTGGTAAACCAAGAGTTGAAAATCAGCCCCCTGGTAAACCAAGAGTTGAAAATCAGCCCCCTGAAACCAAAAGTTTTATAATCAGCCCCAAGGAAACCCAAAGTTTGAAAATGATCTCTTGGGAAACCCAAAGTTTGAAAATCAGCCCCCAGGAACACCAAAAGTTTGAAAATCAGCCCCTTGAAAACCAAAAGTTTGAAAATCAGACCCCTCGAGATCCCAAACTTTGGAAATCAGCCACCTGAAAACCATACGATTGAAAATTAGCCCCCAGAAAACACAAAGTTTGAAAATCAGCCCCAAGGAAACCCAAAGTTTGAAAATCAGTCACCTGAAAAATCCAAAGTTTGGAAATCTGCCCCTTGAAAACCAAAAGTTTGAAAATCAGCCCCCAGGAAACCCAAAGTTTGAAAATCAGCTTTTAGAAAACCCATAATTTGAAAAACAGCCCCAAAAAACAAAAAAATGAAAATAAGCCCTCCAGGAAACCAGAAATTTGGAAATCAGCCCCTGAAACCAAAAGTTTGAAAATCAGCCCCCTGAAAACTCAAAGTTTGGAAACCAGCCCCATGGCAACCAAAAGTTTGAAAATCAGCCCCCAGGAACCCCACAGTTCAAAAATCATTCCTTGGAGAACCCAAAGTTCAAAAATCCGCCCCCTGGAAAACCAAAAGTTTGAAAATCAGCCCCAAGGAAACCCAAAGTTTGAAAATAAGCCCTTGGAAAACCTACAGTATGAAAATCAGCCTCCTGGAGAACCCAAAGTTTGAAAATGAGCCCCCTTGAAAACCTACAGTTCGAAAAACAGCCTCCTAGAAAACCCAAAGTTTGTAAATCAGCCCCTGAAAAACAAAATGTTTGAAAATCTGCCCCCTGAAAACCCAAAGTTTGAAAATCAGGCCCCAGGAAACGCAAAGTTTGAAAATCGGCCCCCGAGAAACCCAAAGTTGGAAAAGCAGCCGCCTGGTAAACCGAAAGTTTGAAAATCAGTCCCCTGAAAACCAAAACTTTGAGAATCAGCCCCCGGGAAACCAAAAGTTTGAAAATCAGCCCCAAGAAACCCAGTTTGAAAATCAGCCCCCTGGAAAACCCAAAGTTAGAAAATCAGCCCTCAGGAAACCCGAAGTTTGAAAATTACCCCTCAGGAAAACCAAAAGTTTAAAAATCAACTCCCTGGAAAACCAAAAGTTTGAAAATCAGCCCCCAGGAAACCCAAAGTTTGAAAATCAGCCCCTTGAAATACTCAAAGTTTGAAAAAATCAACCCACTGACAACCAAAAGTTTGAAAATCAACCACCAGGAAACCCGAAGTTTGAAAATAAGCCCCCTGCAAAACTGCAAAGTTTGAAAATCTGCCCCAGAAAACCAAAAGTTTGAAAATCAGTCCCCAGGAAACCCATAGTTTGAAAATCAATCCCCTTGAAAACCAAAAGTTTGAAAATCAGCCCCCGGAAAACCTACAAATTGAAAAACAGACTCCTGGAAAACCCAAAGTTTGTAAATCAGCCACCTGAAAACCACAAAGTTTCAAAATCAGCCCCCTGAAAACCCAAAGTTTGAGAATCAGCCCCTGGGAAACCCAAAGTTTGAAAATCAGCCCCAAGAAACCCAGAGTTTGAAAAACAGCCCCCTGGAAACCCCAAAGTTATAAAATCAGCCCCCAGGAAACCAAAAGTTTGAAAATTAGCCCTCATGGAAAACCAAAAGTTTGAAAAGCAACTCCCTGGAAAATAAAAAGGTTGAAAATCAGCCCCCTGGAAAACCCAAAGTTGGAAATTCAGCCCCCTGGAAAACCAAAAGTTAGAAAATCAGCCCCCAGGAAACCCAAAGTTTGAGAATCAGCCCCTTGAAAAACCCAAAGTTTGAAAAAATCAGCCCACTGACAACCAAAAGTATGAAAATCAGCCATCAGGAAACCCGAAGTTTAAAAATAAGCCCCCTGGAAACTTCAAAATTTGAAAATCAGCCCCAGGAAAACAAAAGTTTGAAAATCAGCCCCCTGATAACCGAATGTTCGAAAATAAGACCCTTGAAAACCCAAAGTTTGAAAATCAGCCCTCTGAAATCCCAGTTTGAAAACCAGCTCCAAGAAACCCAAAGTTTGAAAATGAGCCCCCCTGAAACCCAAAGTTTGTGAATCAGCCCCCTGGATAACCCAAAGTTTAAAAATCTGCCCCCGTAACACCAAAAGTTCGAAAATCAGCCCCCAGGAAACCCAAAGTTTGAAAGTCAGCCCTCTGAAAAACCCAAAGTTTAAAAATTAGCCCCAGGAAACCCAAAGTTTGAAAATAAGCCCCAAAAACCAAAAGTATGAAAATCAGACCCCGGGAAACCTAAAGTTTTTAAATCAGCCCCCTGGAAAACCCAAAGTTCAAAAATCCGCCCCAGGAAACCCAAAGTTTAAACATCAGCCTTTTGTAAAACCCAAAGTTGTAAAATCAGCCCCTGAAAACCAAAAGTTTGAAAATCAGCCCCTTGAAAATAGAGTTTGGAAATCAGCCCCCTGAAAACCTAAAGTTTGAAAATCAGCCCCCTGAAACCCAGAAATTTGAAAATCATCCCCCTGAAAACCCAAAGTCTGAAAATCAGCCCCATGAAAACCCAAAGTTGGAAAATCA
>NC_090767.1:3374431-3376931 GCF_036898095.1 Palaemon carinicauda
GGTCGAGCTGTCGACTAGAACAGTTCAGGAGAATCTGAACATGATGGGATGGCTTTGGGGTTCACTGATGGGCCTTCTGTCAGAACCAGGAGCCTTGGAGCAGTACCGACCCCTTTACAATCAGTTGGCCAACTCCATAAACCTCTCCATTAAGTCATCCATGACTGAGATATGTCTTCAAGAAGCATATCTGAATTCACGGAGGAGGGACTTCTTCTTGTCCCATGCCCCTCCGTCTCTCTCTGACATTCAGAAGAGAGTGTTGAGGGCTTCCCCTCTCTTTGCAGAGCAGTTGTTCAATGAGGACACACTTGCGTCATCCCTGGAGAGGGCACATCTCAAAGCTAAGGAGACAAGGGAGGACAAAATTCAATCATTGCTTGTAAGGACAGTAGCTCAAGTGCAAAGACCTATTCAGCCTAAACCAGTGCCCAAACAGCCCTTGGTCGTAGCTGAGAAGAGACAGGTCAGCTTCCAGACTTCAACATACAAGAAGCCGAGGACAGGTTATCAAGGCCCAGGAATCTCGTCTTCCCATCCTTCTACAACCCAACGACAACCTCAACCTTCTTCTAGCTCGACTTCAGCACATAGAGGACAAAGAAGGCCAAAGACAGTCGGCAAGGGTTTTCGTCCATAGGGACTACAGCCCTCATGTATAAAGATAGGAGGCTGCCTTCAACACCACTGGCAAGCCTGGGAGGACCTGGATCCAGACCCTTGGGTCATTCAAGTTCTGAGGTACGGGTACAGGATTCCGCTCAGCCAGCCTCCTCCATTATCAAACAGTCCAATAGCATTCAACTCGTACCAAGAGTCGTCAGAGAAGGGAAGAGTTCTTCAGGCAGAGTTAGAGGATCTGGCAAGAAAAGGAGCGATAGAATTAGCTTCGCTTCCATTCCTTGGTTTTTACAGCCTTATGTTTATCGTCAAAAAGGCTTCCGGTTCTTGGAGACCCATCATAGACCTCTCTCGTCTGAATCATTTCGTAATGAAAACTCATTTCAAAATGGAGACTCCAAGGTCGGTCCTTTTGGCGGTCAGACGGAACGACTGGTTCTTCTCACTCGACCTGAAAGACGCGTATCTCCAAGTTCCCATCCACCCTCAGTCCCGACATCTACTGAGGTTTTGCTGGGAACAGGAGGTATGGCAGTTCAAAGCTCAATGCTTTGGCCTAACGACAGCTCCACAGGTCTTCACTCGTCTTATGGCACCTGTGGGAACCACCTTCCACAAGAGAGGCATAAGAATGGTGAGATATTTGGACGATTGGCTATTCCTGTCGAGCTCAGAACAGGAAGCCATCTACACGAGGGATGTAGTCCTGAGATTGTGCAACAAACTAGGCATTCAGATCAACTTACAGAAGTCGACCCTAATCCCCAGTCAAGTTTCCATATATCTGGGAATGAAGATAGACTCCTCAATTTTGAAGGCTTTCCCGACACAAGATCGCATCCGGACTCTTCAGGAATGCATCAAATTATTTTTAACGACAAACGCACCTCCAGCCAAACTTTGGATGAGACTCATCGGCCTCCTGTCGTCGCTAATTCTGTTAGTTCCCAGAGGAAGGAGGAGAATCAGACCACTGCAACACCAACTCTACAACCTTTGGGATCAAGAGGATCATCATTCTCAGGTTCAATGGACAGAGACGATCAGACAGAGTCTAATCTGGTGGTCCAATCCAGTGAACTTGAACCAAGGTCTTCTTTTGTCAACTCCTCTTCCAGATATCATGTTGTTTTCAGATGCTTCGGATTCCGGATGGGGGGCATCAATAGGGGACCAGTTCGTGTCGGGGATATGGACAGCACAGGAATTGGAGGAATCTATCAATTGGAGAGAACTCAGAGCAATACAGCTTGCTCTCTGTCACTTCAACCATCTGTGCTCTTCAAGAGTCGTCGCAGTGTTCGCCGACAACTCGACGGCTATTTCTTACATAAGGAAGGAAAGAGGGACGAGGTCCCAGAAGCTGGACAGTCTTGCCCAAGAGATTCTGGCCTGGGCAGAGGGAAAGAGCGTGACTCTCATGCCTCAGTTCATCATGGGCAAGGCGAACGTGACAGAAGATGCTCTGAGTCGAAGAGATCAGATCTTAAACTCCGAATGGACCATTCATCAGCAAGTGGTGGACGATTTGGTTCATCTGTGGCCAGCAACAGTGGATATGTTTGCCACCGCAATGAACCACAGACTTCAGGCTTACTTCAGTCCTCACATCGATCCGGGATCAGTGGGAACAGATGCTATGCTTCAGGACTGGAGGCATCTTCAGGGATATGCGTTCCCTCCGTTTCCTCTGATAAGGAACATTCTGCACAAACTGAGGGAGTCCACAGGATGCAGTCTTACTCTGGTCACACCCTTCTGGCCTCAGAAAGACTGGTTTGTGGACCTCTTAGAGCTGTCAGTAGACACCCCAAGGAGGTTGCCTGTCAGACGGGACCTCCTCAAACAGCCTCATCGACACGTGTTTCATCTCAGACTA
>NC_090767.1:3388659-3393659 GCF_036898095.1 Palaemon carinicauda
AAGCCACTATGAATCGGCTTAATGTTGTTGAGAGAGCAGCTCTCATAGCTGATAGGCTTAACGAATATCAGGACATTTAGGTAATTCCACTTGGGTTACTAACGATAATATCTCCGTGAAAGATTTTTTACGATTAATGTACTTAACTTGCATGACACTTATGTTGCCTGAAGCTTTAGTGCGGTGCTTTGATAAGAAGTTAATGCCTGCAAGTACGGAATTGGATGTCTATAAACAGATAAAGAAACACATGTCCAAGTGTCCAGATCTCGATCCCGTGTTAACTCAAGTTTTTGCTAAGAATGAAACAAAACCACAAACAGTGAACGTAATTAACAATCCAGTAGCGGGAGTGACGTGTTACAACTGCAAACGTCAAGGTCACATAAGCGCAGACTGTAGAACGAAATTTTGTTCAGTTCACAACACAGGATCACATTCTTATAGTCAATGTTACGCGCGTAAGACACAACAATATCCTAGAAATGCACAGTCAATTCCACAGTCAGTTCCATATGGAAATAAAAAGAAAAATCCTCATTTTAACAATAAGAAGAAACAACAAAATGTCAATGCAGTTCAGAGTCCGAAACAACAAACACTTCTTCAAATATCGCTGAGCCTGGGCCGTCAAACCAGACCTCGCAAAGTCAGCCTAATTTTCAGAATGTGCAGAGCAAAGCAAATACCACATAGTTAACTCTAGAGGGGAAGAGAGTGATGTTGGGTCAAGGTCATTTATGTCAACATCAACAGGCGTTTAATACTTTGAAAGATGAACTGTGTAGTTCTCCTATCTTAAAATTTCCTGACTTCGGTAAGGAATTCTTCATTGCAACAGACGCCTCAGACTTAGGAGTAGGAGGGGTATTGCTTCAGCAATATGATAAACAGTTTTTCCCGATAGCTTTCTATTCTCGAAAATTGAGAACTTCCGAAAGTAAGTATGCAGTAATAGACAAGGAAGGACTAGCTATTGTTAATTCGCTAGTGCATTTTAAGTTCATAATTTACGGTTATCCCGTTAAGGTTCTTACTGACCATAAACCACTAACAGAGTTCTTTAAAGGCTTCAATCACAGCCCTAAACGAACTCGGTGGCATTTAATCATTCAAGATTTTGGCGCAAGAATCGGGTATTTACCTGGGAAAGCAAATATCATTGCGGATGCATTATCACGCAACCCCGTGTCATCTTGTACGGAGTCTTTAGCTGAATTAATAGATATATCAACATCCATGCCTATTGTAAAAACAATATCTGAACAAGAAGATTTAGGCTGGAGTGCTGAATTGTTACAGACTGAGCAAAGAAAAGATCAGAAAATAGAAACAATTATAAATGCTTTGAAAGGCAATCATAAAGAATAAGAATATATAAAGTATAAGCAGCAGAATTATGTAATCAAAGATAATATTCTGTGTAGGACTGTGACAAGGAAAACCCGCAATACACCACATGTAACTAACGACCAGGTAGTAGTACCAAACTCACTTGTTTCCACTGTCCTGAATTGGTTGCATTCAAATCCATTACATGGACACCCTGGGTTCTCATTAATGTCACAGAAAGCCAAATCATTGTTTTATTGGCATACAATGCTTACAGATATAAAAAGACACATAGCTAATTGTCGCACATGTCAGGAAAACAAAGGGCATACGAAAACACCTGTCAGCCTAGGAGCTTATCCTGTTCCCAATCAACCCTTTGAAAGAATACATTTAGATTTGTTAACAGGATTTTACGAGTCAGACAGAGGAAATAAGCACATCTTAGTAATTATAGATGCTTTAACTCGATATACAGAACTAATAGCGCTTAAAACTAAAACTGCGATTGAATGCGCTAGGAAGTTTTACGAGTGTTACATTTGTAAACATGGAATTCCACACATGATAATCTCAGACTCGGGTGGTGAATTTAATAATCACTTTCTTACCTCATTGTGTGAATTCCTCAACATAAAGAAGGTTAATACCATGATATATCACCCAGAGTCGAATGGGCTAGTGGAAAGAGCAAATAGGAAGATATTAAATATATTAAGGGTAACACTAGGGGGATCAGACCCCAACTGGGATATTGCAATACCGGCGGCACTGAGTACTCTGAATCATTCATATCATATATCAATTAAAATGTCACCGCATGAAGCATTGTATGGTACCCCAGTTAGAACACCTTTCCATGTATTAACGCCTACAACTAATCTATCAAATCCTTTAAAAGAATGTATAAATGCAAGTATAAGTCGATATGATATCCTTCGAAAGAATTTAGAAGAATCACAAATCATAATGAAAAGGAATCATGATAAAATAGCGAAACCAACTAAAACATATAACGTGGGTGATAACATCTATATTCAAATCAATGTCAGAAAAGGGCTCAACTATAAACTAACACCTAAGTTTGAAGGCCCATTTAACATTTTGGAAACATTAACGGCCAATAGGTTTAGAATTCAAAACGTAGCCCAACCCACGGATGAGAGAATAGTACCATTGTCTCACATAAGAAATTAAAAAGAAAAGAGAGGAAAAGAAGTGAGGAAAAATTTTATTTTATGACTAAAAGTTTTCTTTTTAATACAGGAGTAATTACATATGTTTTTTCTCGTTACAGGTTTCCAAGATGAATTTTTTGTTGTTGGGAGTGATATTGTTCGCTCAGACATTTTTTTCGTATGGGATGAGTTCTAAGACTAAGAATATATATTTTAAATATGGCAATATAGTTGAAAGACAAGAAGACATTTTTATTACATCAACCAACGTAATTGTCGAAGTGCATATGCAAGCAATTTTTCTTCAAGAGAATGATGTCACTAGCTTAAGAACCGCCATTTCAAGGTTTTCTGCATCATTGGATGAGTTGCATAGGAGACATTTTCATTTGACTACTAAGAGTTTGCTTGGATCAACATTAAAAGTTGCAGAGATGCTATCTGATGACTTGAAAAATAAGACTGGAGAGACAGGATCTTTGGCTTATGACCTTTTGATGTGGACTGTAGGACACGAACAAAAAGAAAGACGGAATCCGTTCATTTATGCTGCATTAAGCATCTTTGGGTCTGTTGCAAGTTTAGGTTTAGGACTTTCCAATCGTCTTAAAATTAGTAATCAAAATAAGAAAATTGAGTTCTTGACTCATAAAGATGAATTGATTATGTCAGAACTAAGGGATCAGTTAGCTTCAATCAATAAAATTATGGATTTGTTAAATGAACATTCAGATAATATCGTTCAAATTATGGAAGTACAGGATTTGTTGGCAACATTAACGTATTATGATTCAAAGATAGATCACATACATAACAGAATTGCACATTTCATTGAGAAATCCAAGGATTATGTAGAAGCTATCACGTTAGCAACTAAAGGTGTATTGTCGCCCCATTTGTTGCCTATACGTTACTTAAAATTAGTTCTGGAGAACGGAAGGGATAAACTAGGCTATGTTCCTTTGTTAGACGAACATAGGTTAGAATTTTATTACAGCCTAATTACAGTAAACGTAGATAATAACAAGATTAGGATTACAATTCCCTTTGATTCTTCTGATGCCTGGCAATCTTACAGGATATCACCATTTCCGACTTTCATGACGAATCACTCAAATCCAGTAATATCCAGTTTGACAGGACACGTATTGATTTCCCCAGACAAGGAAACATATACGGTCATTAAAGACTTAAATCAATTAACTCACTGTTCAGACGCAATGGATAGAAAAATATGTACAGCTGACTCATTTGAATTCCGTAAAAACTTAATGGATTCATGCGAGTTAGGTATAGTGCTAGACGGTGCTCTCTCCCATACAAGTGAAAATTGTCTGGATAGGCTTTATCCCTTTGACAATAAAGAATTCAATTGCAGACTAAATAATGGCTCGTGGATACGTTACGACAAGGACGGCTTCAATGTATCATGCCCTGACGGATCCACATCCTTCAACCACATCTTCGTCGCAGCAGATGGCTGTATCGGGACTTCCCCGAATTCCATGGTGACTGGCCTACGGACAATCATCAGAGAACGAGCTTACTTCGCGAACTTCACGTGGACCTCTACAATGCCCGCACTTCCTCTCCCCTACAACGGAAGTGTGGCAAAGCGGTTGATGAAACTTACCGAAAAGGACCACCTGTCACCGACTTACAAAGAGATTCTTCACCCTATATTACTGGCTAGTTTTTGTGTAACGGTGATAATTTTTATCGCCGTGAACATCCTTGTTTGGCGTAGGTTACGGCACAGCAAGCAGCTACAAAGGAACGAGTTGAATAGCCCTGACAATACCCCCTACTTGATCCAGTTCAAAGCTGTATGAGTGGCCACCTCATTCGCTAAGGGAGTAATTTGTCAGGAAGATGTTTGTATGAAAAGCTGATTAGTACGCTAGTAATATGTAATTAAAGAAATTCTCTACATTTGCATTGTTAAAAATACATTTAAAATAACATTTAAAAAAATAAATAAAATAAAAAAGGATATAAATCATTTTTTCTCTCGGCATCTAATAAAAATATATAAGCTGGAATGTTAAAAAAGAAAAGAGAAAAAAAAAAAAATATATAATAAGATATATAACAGAATCTATGGGCATCTAATAAAATGTATCAGCCCTATATATAAATATATATATATATGTACGAAACCGTGGTACGTGTACGTACCAGGAATTCGTATTTGTGCACTAAAAATTGAGTATCTTGTTTCTGACAAAGGTAACAATTATTCTTTATCAAGTTACCGAATCATTTGTAAGTCAGAATTTATTTTGTTTTTTGGTACCATGTAATCATTTGCTAGCAATGTACCATATATGTGATCTTGGTTTTATCATGCATTTTTCTTTATGCTTTGGTAATATCTTTTTTGTATGCATTATTGTTATTATTTTTTGATGTGCCTATTTGGACATTCGTCCTCAGTTGGATATAGCTAATGTTAAACAATGAATAATACGTATGTCCAGTCACACCTAA